>NW_027228751.1:3000000-3199433 GCF_037783145.1 Equus przewalskii
TGCCACAAATAACTACAATGGTATACCAATAGCCAACATTTATTGAGTGGCTGCTATTAAAGTAGACATTTGGGGTTTGTGATATCGGTACTTTGTTCTTCCTTTTAGATATGACGTGACAGAGGCTTAGAGAAGTTAAGTTAGTGAGCAGCAGAGCCAGGATTTAACCGAGCAGGGTGTCTGCAGAGCCAGCTTTCTTAAGAGAACTGCCGTCTGGTGCCATGCTGGGGACTCACTTATCACTGTAATGAATTTTCCAAATACCAATAGGAAAGCTTGAACTTTCAGAAATGAAACAGTCAGTTGTTTGCTGGAATTGCTCACACCATCAGTTGTGTGTTGCAGACAGAGGTTTTACTAAAGGGATTGGATTGTTGGCTGGCATTTCGTTCACTCAAGCCTAGTCAAACATAGCCTCAAGACTTTATCTCACTGATATTTTGCTCTTAAGGGAGAAATTTCCTTCTGGCTTAAAAGAAGTTATGTATATGCATTCAGTAGCACATTCATTCATTCATTGTACATTGAAGGAATTTTTTAACTGCCCACTTTGTGCTAAAACTAGGTTCTATTCAAGGCCCTGGGAATACAAAGATAAATAAGGCAGAGTCCCTACCCTCAAAGTTCGCAGTTAGAGCAGTGGATTTTAAGCAGTTCCACCGTAACCCAAAGTAAGAAATGCATTTTACATCGCAATCTCATATACCACACACACACACACACACACCGCACACTCACACATCACACACACACATACAAAGGCATATACAGCACACTCAAAATTTCATAAAGCAATTCTTACTCTTACTATATGCAGTGAATTCTGATACTTTTTATCTGTCTACTTCGTCCACTCTACTCCACTCCACTCTATTCTATTCTGCGATTCTATTCTCTATTCTATCCTGTTTGGGGTTTGTTTTTTGTTTTTACATGTTGAATGTCCCGACTAAAATTATTTTAAGACACTAATGGGTTGTGAGCTGTAATTTGGAAAACACTAGTTTATGGGAAAAGAAAGACAACTAAACTGATAAATTCAATATAATATGGGAATAGTCTAAAAGCCATTTAGACAATGAGTTCTTGGATCTTAAAGAAAGAGACTGATTCTCTCTGGGGGATGTTAGGGCAGGTAAATAAGGGTGAACTCTGAACTGAGCCTTTAGGGATGAGAAGGAAATTGTCAGGTAGAAAATGGAGGAAGGACGTTCTAAGCAAAGGAAACAGCATGTGTAGGTGTGAGAGGGAATGGAGAAAGCCGAGCGAACGAGGCCGGAGCATCACAGGAGGGCAGGAGAGGATGCCAGTTTGGACTCATCAGGCAAAGGACAAGCCACACTGTGAAAGAGATTAAATTAGCCGGAGACCCCTCAGAGTTCAGAATCAGCTGATTCACACCCATCAGACTGGTTTCTACATCCAGCAGCGATGTGCACTGAATATCTGCTTGGGGCCAGTCACTATGTTCTGTGCTAAAGTCGTAGGGAAGAGAAAGACTCCTCTTTGACCTTGAGAAGCTCAGTTTAAAGAAGAAGTCAGACACATACACAAATAATTTTGATACCCTGTGATTAGTTCTGTAACAGCAGTATGCACATAAAGCAGTGGATGTATAGAGTTAAAAAATAGGGCTTCTGCTTCTGAGAGCTGGGGATAGCTTCACAGGGCTGAGTGTAGAAACATAAGTGCTAGGGGTTTCAGCTTGTTTTATCACTGGTTGTGAGACGGTCATTCTCATATTCTGTTGGAGGGCGTCTAAATTAGTATGACATTTATGGGAACGAACTTGGCAATAGGTTTCCATAGACTTAAAAATGTTCATAGCCTTTGGCCAAACAATTTTACTTGTAGGAGGCTATCTTAAATGTAACTCAAAGAGAAGCCCAGGCCTCATGGGGCCTCTTCATCTCACCATGCTGTTGTGTTCAGAGAAATACAATCTGGCAACCAAATGTATTTGAAATTGGTCCCAATCTTAACAATGTCTCTGAAAGAACACTAAAGGAGGTCCAGCATAGCTTCAGTGAGTTCTGCTATCACACATCGGAATGGTGTGAAGGGGTTTATGATGTCTATGTACACATCCCAGAAAAGGTCCATGCTCTGTGCCAGAGTTAAAGCATGGGAGGAGGGAGGCATGAAAAGGGAGGGAAGCAATGAAACTAGAAATTAAACTAACTTGGGATAAGCAAGAACAGAAAGCCAGAGCTGGCTGGCGATGACGATGACAATGTGATCTCCATGGAAATTTGTCCAACAAGGGGAAAGGCTTTTAACTTCTATAGAGTGTGAAAATAGGGAGAAAAAGTTAAGAAAATTTTATTTAAATTATCTCAGTTAATATCCGGATTTCACTTATAAATATAAAAAATTGCTCCAAAATATGCAAAGTAATGATTAATTAAATGATGGTATATTCTTATGATGTAATATTTGTATCGCTTGACTGTAAAATTGCAGAAAAATTGTTAAGCAAATGGGGAAAATAGGATATAAGAATATAAAACAGAACAGTAGAAAGTACAGCAAAATATTAACATGGAAGATTTTTTTCTTTTCACTTTTATGTGTTTTCTAGATTGCATATAATGAACATGTATTCCTTTCTTTATGCAGAAATCTATTTTTTAAAGCCATTGGCTGGACGGGGAAAATTGCTAAAGTTTAGAATTAGGAAATAATTACAAGGGCCAGTTTTAACATTCTAGAAGCCTGCTAAGCTTTGTAATTGCCTTTGACTGCCGTAGAAACTGGGGCCCAGGGAGCTGGCAAGATAATAATAATTATATTATGTAAAATTTGAGCATGGAACCTTAGTTGGGCAAAGTATTAAATAGTGTTATTTTAAAAGGGTCTCTCAGTCAAGTGCTTATTTTCAAAGATTACTTAAAAGCAGGAATTTATGGAGCCTTTGTCATTATAGCCACAATTACAGCAACTAACCCCTTTTTTTTTTAGTCCTCACAGCAATCCTATGAGTTGAGTATTGTCCACATGTTTCAGATAAGGAAACAGTCTTGTGGTGATTAAGAAATTTATCCAGATCCACGGATGGAGCCAGGATGCAAGTCCACACTTGTCCTTTCAGCTAAGCTTGCTGGCTGCACCGGAGAAAACGTCAGGCCATTTGCAATAAGAGAAAAGCAAAAGGCCCAGGAATAAGCAGATGTAATATGGGCCAAAAATTCACAGAAAGCCTTCCTTTTTTGTGCAGTAGCACTAACTGAGCTGAGACATCTATTCCATACAGCAGTGTGGAGTAAGAAGCAGAAAGTTCTATGCGAATTTTAACATAATCCTTGAGAGCAACTCAGTTTGGTTTTTTTTAATGGACAATTTTCAATTATCGCCACAGATGTTGCAGGCAGATTCTAGAAGATAATTTAAAACTTGATAGATTGAAATTTAAGTCTATAATTCATCTCAGAAGGAGCTAGAGTTGATCTATGCTAAGAGTCCCTACTTTCCTCAGATTTCCAGCTCTAGTCACTGAGGCCTATTACCTTAAGCTGTGTCCCACTCAGTAATTTAAACATATCTTGGCCAGAAAAAAAACAATAACAATAACAGCAACTTCAATTCACCAGCCAGAGACACCATCCAGCGTGACAAATACGAGCCATGCACGTGACCACAAAAACGGCCATCTTCATCCCCTACCTCCAAATGGTATAAGTCCAGTCTAGTTTGTAAGGTTAATCTCTGACTTGCTTTACCTTTTCAAACTCAGCGTCTTTTCTAAGATTTCCTTCAACTCCAACTTGGTCAAGGCTTGACTTTTTTCTAATCTCTTCTCAGCCACCATATTCCAGCAAAGATTGTCCTCTGTCACTGCTTGCCTGCAAACATTCACTGTATGGCTGGTATTCCTTTTAGGAAGCTCACACACTACCAACATTCCTCAAGATATCATCTAGATGTTGCCATGCCATGATGCTCTGCCAACACCTGCCTTTAATTTCCTTGCCTTGGAGACCACCTATCAAGACCACCCATTGCTCTAATAGGCCTCACCCTAATGATTTGTCCCCTTCTTAGTGCCCCTTTCCAGAAATCTCCTCAATTTATCCCCTAAGTTTCCTCGGGAGGATCATTGTTACTTCCCACTCATTATTGCTTCTCATTCTCAGGCTTTTTTCAATGTGGGTGCGATGAGATGAGGGAGTGAGTTAGAATTAACGCATAGCCTTAAGTTTCGATAAGTATCTTTTGAGATTCCACTGTGATGTAAGCATTGTGCTAAGTCCTATGAGATGTGGAAATGTTCCTGGCAAACTCTTATCCTTATTGTATGGATTTTGCTGAGTTTTGAGTAAAGTAAAAATGGGTAAAAGTCATTCTAAGATAAGTTGAAATGAGATATATTCTAAACAGAGCAATGCGGTCTGGAAGTGAAGAACAAGGAGTAATTGTTTTATCCATGGCCATCAAGAAAGCTTTCTGGAAAGGCAAGGATTTGAGCTAAGCTTTGAAGAAGGGGTGAACTATATATGGGTGGAGAAAGATATGCTAGGCTCTGGGAATGAAAAAGGTGAACACACCAGATGGTGTATGGTAGATTTCAGTTTTAAGAATTTTCTGTGTGGTTGGGAGTGAAGGCTCTTGGAAGGAAATTTGGAAGAAACTTCTGGAAAGTTGGCTTTGTGCTCCATCTGATAGAAACTAAACATCATGGTTAGGACTCTGGGCTTTGCTATTTAGCAGAGTTCCTCTCTAGTTTTGAGCAGAGAAGAAGATGATGCTTGCCTAATCATCTTCTAAGGCCTTTCCACTCACTAATAAGAGTCTAAAGGTGTAGGTAGGTGACTTGATGTAGTAGAGAGGATGGATGGGAACGAGGGAGACCAGAGCCAGGAAACCCAGCAGAAAAGCTGCTCCTGTGAGCAAAGTGAGAGGATGAGAGTCTCAAGGCAAGCAGAGGCAGTGGGAAGGTAAAATTTATGACTACACTTGGCAAAGAATCTCTATAACCGACAGCCTGATTTAGCAGATGCTGCAGTTAAGATTACAAAACATTTTCCATTACGGTCCTCATTTTTTGGCTGCTCATATTTTCTTCTCCTGGTCCCAATTTCTGAAAGGTAATCTCAGATGCAAGGCAGCTTTTTGGAAGTATTTTTGAAAAACGTTCCATTTGCGTCATATCAAAAAGAATCAAAGCCACACTTCTATTGGGAGGAAAAAGCAAGAATAGAAAAAAAAATGTTATTATTTCTTTAAATATCCAACATCTGAAAGGCCTATTTTAATACATCAAACTCACACTGCCTTAAGCTGGGTACAAAATAAGTAAGATTTGGTGGATTTCATTCCAACAAATGGTTTAAAACAAAAAGCAATTTAATTCTTGGGTTTGTTTTGGTTTGGTTTTTGTTTGTTTGTTTTAAGACCACGGAAGCCTGACTCTAAATAATCTTGTAAAATGACAACTTGGTATAAATTGGACTCTTTCCTTCCCAGAGGAACCTGGAATTAGTCTTAGGGGTCGGAGGCCCCGGAGGAGGAATACCTTCCATTAAATTGGAACCGACAACGTCTTAAATCCAAAAGGGAACTTGGATAGAAGAATAAGAGAGACGCGTTAGAAACAAAGACCCTCCAACCTGGAAGGAACCTTAAAGATCATCAGCTCTAACCTTTTCAGTCTAGAGATGAGGAAACAGTTCAAAGAGATTAAACAACTTGCCCAAAGTCCAATAATAGTTTCTTGCAGAACCAGAGCAGATCCAGAGTGTGTGGTTTCTTTATTTCCACATCATATCATCCTCTGTTTAAAATTATTCATCACTCCACACCCTGCCTGAAGTTTCTCAGAGCCCAAAGCAGCAGGGTGTTGGGAGAAGCACTTTCCACACCCAGTGACTAGCAGTTGGTGGGAGGCTGGAAACAGACATGGGGATCCTCGAGACCACACAAAAATGATGAGACTCCTCTCAATACACACAGTCTATAAAGTTCCTCTCACCAAGTTCTGCTTCATCCACCCTCACATCTCCTCCCCCAAGCTTCTCTGAATTCTTGTGCCTTTCACAGTTGCCCTTAATGTTCATTTCCATTTCAACGTGATTTCACCTTGGTCTCTCTGATCTTTTTTCCACTACTCTCATGCTCAAATCCCACCAAAACCAGGCCAATGTCTGAATTCTTCCAACTCAAGAGTGACTACTTCCCTGGAAATTTCTAGAACTCTTCCCACACTGAAGCAAAGTTTGTAAGCAGTGGGGAAAGTTCCAGGCATTAGCTTTTTGAATAGTTTGGAAACTGACTTCTAGATGATCTAGGCAAAAACAAGAACATGCTGAATAGGCTTGTATTAATCTTTTCTAATGGCTGCATCGTGACTCCTCCTGCCACAAATTGTTAAGTACAGAAGGGCCTTAGAAACTATAAATGAGAAAATGTAATAACACATTTACTTCTTACTTCTTGTTGAGGTGGGAAAATAATGTATCTATCAATAGTATGTGTGAAAACTAACTACATTGCTGTTACTTGACAAGACAGGGAAATTCATTACCACAGTTTTAGTTGTCTGTTTTCCTAATTATCAGAACTGAATGAGGGATAAGCAAAGAAACAATATGTCTCAGGCATATGGAGCACCCCAATGTGCCCAGCTCTGTTAGGTACTTTCACATGCTTTATCTCATTCAATATTCACATCAAACCTTTGTGGTAGGTTCTTAATCATTGTCCCCCTTTTTTTTACAATTTTTAGGAAAAAACCAGGGAGGGTAAGAATTGTTCCTAAACTAGTGAATGTCAAAGAGGAGATTCAACCTTAAGTTTATTTTATTGAAAATGCCATGTTCTCTCTATAGTCGGCTGCCTCTTAGATCAAGTCTTTAGGAATATATTATAATAGTTACAAGTCATTGAGCACTTATTGTATTCTAGGCACTATTCTAAGGGCTTTGCATGTTCAGTTCCTTTAATCCTCATAATCACCCTATGAGGTAAGTACTATTAATTTTCACATTTTGCAGATGAAGAAACTAAGGCACAGGAAGTTTAAATAATGTGTTCCCAATCACACAGCTATTATGTGACAACCAAATCATGATTTAAACCCAGCTTCTCTGTCTCCAGAGCGCAAACTCTTGACCATCAGACTGTAATATCTCACTTAGTTTTATCCCATTTTGTTCTTTCCCATTTCATTCTATTCCATTCATCTGTCTTTCTTTCTTCTCTCTGTTTCCTCCTGCTTTCCTTCCCTCTCACTGTTTTCCTCCGAACATTCACTGAACACCTGCAGGGTGCAAGGGATTGCACATAAGATAAATGACCTAAGGTTAAGGAACTGAGAGGGAAAGAGACACATAAATATATCATATAAAATATCATATAAATATGTATACAGAGATACATATCCATATATACAACATACACACACATGAACGCATTTAAACAACTGGAGCTATCATTTGACTTTCTGCTTTTTTGTCCTCCCACCCCAAGCCATAGTCTACTCTCAGAAAGCAGCAAGAGCATATCTGTTAAAATAAGTCAGATCAAGTCACTCCTCTCTTCAAAACTGGCCAAAGTCTTCAGATATCACTTAGAGTAGAAGCCAAAATTCTTCAGTGGCTACAAAGTCCTACAAGGTCTGGACCTCATAACCACATCTCCTGTAACTCTCATTCCTTCAGCCACACTGGTCACCTTGCTATTCTTTGCACATGTGAGGCCTGCTCCCACCTAAGGGCCTTTGCCCTTGCTGTTCCCTGGAAGGTCCTTCTCCCAAACATATCTCCATGGTGTATTCCCTTCCCCCTTAAGGTCTTTTCTCAAATGTCAACTTCTCAGTGAAGCCCTTCCTGATCACCCTATTTAAAACTGAATTCCACTGTATCCAAGTCTTCTTTTACACTTTGCCATTTTATTGTCCTGTATAGAACTTACCACCATAGAACTCGTTATTTATTTTGCTTCTTGTCAGCATCCACTCCACTCCATTTCCCATAGAATATAAGTCCAATAGCAAAGGGATTTTTATCTGCTTAGTGTAGTTATGCATGCCTAGCACCTAGGAATGATGCTTGCCATATGGGTGCTCAATAAATATTTATTGAATTTGTGAAAAAGAAGTATTTAATAGGGGAGGAGAAGAAACAGAGGAAATTATTCACAGAGATGGAGACATTGGAACTAATTGTTGAAGGATGAGTAGGGGATCTGTTGAATAGATGAGGGTGAGGAGGAAGTGTTCATACAAAGACATGGAAATAAGAAATAGCATGGCCAACTTAGGGTACTGTGAGTAGTTTGGCATGACTGGATTGGAGCATGAGCAGCAGGAACTGAAGTGAGAGAGAGAGATGAGATCCAGATGATGAAAGGCCTCACACATGATGCACAGGAACACCTTGTTGTGGCGATGGGGACGTATCGCTGGATTTTAAGTGTGGGAGTGACATCATATGATTTATATGTCACAAGGTAGGGCCTGTATTTTCTAAACATAGTTTGCTAAAATATTGTAGCAAATGAAGAAATAATAATGTAGCTTAGGAATAAATAAAAGGACATATATTTTAGCACTCACAACATGAACTAGGGCAATGACAGTGGAAAGCAAGAGAAAAGGATGGATTTGATTGCCACTGAAAAGAAAGAACATTGATGACACAGTAACCAATCAGCAGCAAGATCCTGTAAGGAGCGTGAAGAAAAAGAGGGGTCAAAGGTGATCCCCAGAATTTAGGCTTGATAACTAGATGGACAAAGAGGAAAAGGAAGAGGGCCAAAGTTAGGCATAATTAGTTATGTTTGAGGCACGTAAAGTTGAAAGCTTTTGTGGGATATTCACAAGAACATAGGGTAGGATAAGAAGAGTTGAGTACAACTTTCTGATTAATCAGGAACGGCATAAGATCCAGTACAAATAATATAGACCCACTGCCTCATCTTCTGCTGAAGTGGGAACTGGCTAACTAGCCGGTCTTGGAAGCCATTCAGTTTGGTCGTATCTAGATAACTTACTTTAGACTCACCTGTGGTCTTGTTAAAAATGTAGATTCAGTAGGTCTAGGCTTGAATCTGCACTTTTATTTTGCTTGAGGAAGATTGTCCCTTAGCTAACGTTGGTGCCAATCTTCCTCTATTTTGTATGTGGGACACTGCCACAGCATGGCTTGACAAGTAGTGGGTAGGTTTGCACCTGGGATCCAAACCCACAAACCCTGGGCCACTGAAGCAGAGCACGTGAATGTAACCACTACGCCAACACCAGGCTGGCCTGGTGAATCTGCACTTTTAACAAGCACTCTCGGGTGATTCTGATGCTGGTGGTCCATGGACCATGCTTAAGGCAATGCTAATTTAGTCAAAACTGAAACCGCTAACAGTGGCTCAGGTCTGTCCAGTCACAGGGCAATCTCTGACTCTTCCCCATCAATCAGTATCCTGCTTACCTATCAAACCTTTCTGACCCACTTCTAGTACGACCTCCTCAAGTTTAATTAGCACCCATTGAGCACACTACGTTAATCATCACATTTAATTCTCACAACCTTGAGAGGTAGATATTTTTTGCTACATTTTGAAGATAAAGGAACTGAGCTCAGAGACTTTAAATAACTTGCCTGAGATCCTTGATTTAATCAGTAATAACAGAGAATCATGCTTCTCTCGTCTGATTCCAAGGCTCATCCCCTTTCCATTGGAGCATGGAACCTCCTCCATAAAGCCTTTGTTACAGGTGAGTCTCTTCCCATTTTAAAAACTTATTTTTAAGTACCACAACTTTCAGCACTATTTAACACGTGACACCATGGTACATTATCAGCTAGCTGATTTCTACATATTAGCATTATATCCTTAGCTCGACAGTCTACAGCCACAGACTATCTTTTAGTTCTCTGTCCACCCCAAAGAGCCTGGCACTCATAAGGGCATTTAGTAGAAGCTCTTATTTATTTAATACAAATACTTAAGTATTTGGTACAAATACTGTACTCAATTCCCCCAAGGTGTCAGCTACTCTGGGGACCAGCAGATGTGGACTTCCTGTGTGTTCCTGGGTGACTCACTCAGCGTCTTAAACTCCTCCTCTTTAACATGAAAAAATGTGTACATTTTTTAGCACTTGAGTCACAGGAATTTGAGAAAGAGTAATGCTATACTGTGGCCAACCTACAATGAATCAAGGTAAGGATATTAACTTGCAAGGAGAATATTAACCTAGGAGGGAGCGTGTTCTTTCCAGAAAACCAGACTTCCAAAGCGTCTGTGCCAGAAAATTAATAGGCACTCCCTGCATCCAGAAAATTCATTTACTTCCCCTAGGACCAGGATGGGTGCAGCACACTGGAATCCTTTCATGGGAAAAACTAGGTCTGGCGCAAGAACAAAGGATCAAGCTGCAAGGTGTTCATAGAACACAAATGCTGGGACTCTGCAGGCCCAGAGGCTGGCATCTGATTCACTGTCAGTCAGCCCACTGCAGAATCAAAAGCCAGCCATACCGTGAGAGAGGGGTTCAGGGTTGCTATTGACACAACCACAACCTGCAACAAAGCTCCCACCCTGGCTCACCAGGGGCTTGCTCCTGAGAAGGTAACAGGAATAAGAACCAAATTATTATTGAATCAGGACCAAAGAGAATGATTCAACGATCTTCAATAATGCAAATAAAGTGAAGCTACAGCAAAATACATCCTCCACCAGAAGGTGATTCAGGAGACTGTCCTCCCTTAGGCTCATTGCCTATGGTTAATTTAAGAATAATTAATACGTTTTAAGTTTCACGAATTATTGTAGAGATGTGTGAGTGTGGATCTGTGTGTGTGCTGTATGTGTTTGTGGATCTGTGTGTGTGTGTGTGTGTGTGTGTGTGTGTGTGTGAATGCTCTTTTCAGTAGAGACAGGAAGAAGAGTGACCAGAACGGGAAAGAAAAAAGTTGGGAGGCAGAAAATCTTTAACATTTAACAAATCTTCAAATAGGTAAACCATTTCTAGTTACCACATCTCCTCATTTTGCTCATTTGATGACAAAATCAGTGTTATTTGATGCTAAACAAGACACAGTCACAGTTTATCAGTCTGTCAGAGGAGACTATTAACATAGATATGTAGCAGGGTGAAAAAATCTTTTTAGCTGGCACCAATATATTTCTTAGGATGGTAACAGTCTTGGTTTAAAAAAATACTCTGATAAATATTTGAGGAAGGAAGCTCAAAATCTTCGGGCATGGCTTATTAAAAGATAAAGGATTGATGTATATAATTACACTGCTTTTAAGAATAAATGAACAGGAGGAAGAGCAGAAAATTCAGGGACAAGAGAAATGGTGAGAAGTCTGTAATCCGATTGGAACAAAAGGCCAGTGGAGTCTTTTTTAGAATAACTAATAGATTTTATTGTTTCAGTGCAGTTTTAGATTTACAGCATAACTGAGCAGATCATATCTAGTCTCATACATCCATCTCCTTCCCTCCTCACTTCTGCACACCGTTTCCCCTATTATCAATATCTTGCATTAGAATAATGCCTGGCATTTGCAACATTTATCATTGATGAACCAATATTTGCACATTATTATTAACTATAGTCCATGGTTTGTATTAAGTTTCACTCTTTGTTTTTTTTTTTTTTTTTTTTTTTTTTTTTAAGATTTTATTTTTTCCTTTTTCTCCCCAACGCCCCCCGGTACATAGTTGTGCATTCTTCATTGTGGGTCCTTCTAGTTGTGGCATGTGGGACGCTGCCTCAGCGTGGTTTGATGAGCAGTGCCATGTCCGCGCCCAGGATTCGAACCAACGAAACACTGGGCCGCCTGCAGCGGAGCGCGCGAACTTAACCACTCGGCCACGGGGCGAGCCCCTAAGTTTCACTCTTTGTGTGCACCTTCTATGGATTTTAACATTCACATAATGAAAGGTATCCATCATTACAGTTTTGTATAGAATAGTTTCACCGCCCTAAAAATCCCCTATGCTTCCCCTATTCATCCCTTCATTCCTGCCTTCCCTCCCAACCCCCTCCCAACTTCTTAAGAGTGGATATGGTGTCTTACTCATCTTAGTACATCTAGCATATTTAGCACTGTGCCTGATTTTGCGTTGTCCCTCATATGCCTTTAAAATGAATCAAACTCAACCAAACGCAGGCTAGGGCAGGTCTTGAACGGTGACAGTAAATACCACACGAGGCAATTTGGACACCAAAGGGATCGAAGATTGCTCCAGGTCAGGTCCTCTGGAAAGCAGACACCCAAAAGAAGGTAAAAGTGCAGTAGGTGTATTAGGGTCAAAAACTGTGAAAGACAGGGGAGGAGCAAAAGTAGGCAAGGAAGTCTTTAGACCACAATGCAGGTCCAATGCCTGTGAAAGCAGAGAGGGCAGGAGAGGACACTGAATACGAAGAGCCTCAGCATGAAGTGCAGCTCTGAGATCTCAGCCAGCCCAACGTGCAGCTCCAGAACAAATTACCCGTGAGAGGATGTCTACATTGCACAGAAATGACCAAGCCCTACTACCTCCATCAAGCTTAGGCATTTGCTAGCGCTGCTCAGGGAGAGCACGTCTTTGGCTCCAGTCCTGCAATGGATCCTGAAGGTAATGCAGCTGGAGGCTGTCAGCTGACTGCCCTCCATTGGGCAGGTTCGCTCTTGAAAAGAGATCTGAGAGTCGCTCCGCCGTGACTGCCACAGACACTTAGGACGAGGGAGAAGAGCTAGGCGTTTTTGTCTTTATCCAAAGGCAATTCTTCATATTGTAGTTAAAAATACTGCAGATTTCCAAAATCTCAGAATGATACGTTTTGAAAGTTGCATATATAAATATGCTCCTTGGCTAAATATGAATATACCTGTTATTTTGAGTTATTACTTTCAACCTCTTTAAAATAGAACACTAAAGCTGGTTGCCTGCCAATCAATTGTCAGGCAAAGTTTCCCCACCCACGCTGCACTGAAACCTACCCATTTGTCTATTCCTCCTTTAACTTTTATGCGGGGGATCTTCTTTTGGGTGTTCACTTCCTAAAAATGGAAATGCATGAATTTACTTGAAGATTTTCAAAGTTGAATATTTATGAAAATATGTCAGTGCAAAACATGTATTGTTAGCAGGATTTAAACTAGAAAGAATGATTCCATTTCTATTGAATAGAGAAGAAAAGAAATCATGTAGCTTGGGGGTAATTTATTTTCCAAGGAAAGCACATGGATAGTGCATGCAATCAGATAATCAGCAAACACAGTGAAATTATATTTCTTTTCTTTTAGCACTTTTTACATTTCTGTTTTTCTACCAGCCTTTTTAAGAGTGGATATGCTCCACGACACATGTCTACCTTAAAACATGTTCTTGTAAATTTCAGTGGCTGTCATGGAAACGCCTGAGAACAATTCATTGTAAAGCTCTGGCGTTAAAGATCATACTGAAGTCCACTGCTCTGGAACCTCACGAAGATATTTTCCAGTCGTGCTACCATCTTTTATAAACAGCCTTTGAATAGGCTCATTTGACTGAAGCGCTTATATAACACGACTCCAGCTTGTTATACATACTCAACAAATTATTAAATTAGTCTAGGCTCGTTTATATTAACTGATTTCAAAATGCATATGAAAAAGTAATTTTGTGGAATGAGTTTCATAAAGTAATGAGGAAAATAAGCTTAGGCTTTTCTCCAAGCTAGTGGTGTGCTAGCATCTCCTCTTGTTTCATACTTGCAAATAGATGGCATTCTTGATTAAAATGAAACCTATCCCTCAAGTAATTATTAGTAATTATATGAAAGTTGCTTTTATTGATCTCTCCCAAACTTGGTTCTCTTCTAATGATTTCTCTCTCAGTAAGTGAGAGAGAGAGAGAAGGAAATTTATTTTAAGGAATTGGTGTATATGATTGTGGAGGCTGTGACGTCCAAAATCTTCAGGGCAGACTGACAGGCTGGAAATTCAGGTGAGTTGGTGTCGAAGTCTTGGTCTGATATCCATTGGGAAGGCCAGCAGGCTGGAAACTCAAGCAGGATTTCTAGACCACGGTCTTGAAGCAGAACTCTTTCTTCTCCAGGAAACCTCAGTTTTTGCTCTTAAAGCCTTCAACGATGGGTGAGGCCCACTCACGTTGTAAAGATTTATTTTTATTAGTAGACTTTAGTTTTTGGAGTCTTTATTTTTAAGAGCTATTTAGGTTTACAGAAAAATTGAGCTGGTAGTACAGAGCTCCCATATACCCCTCACTCCACGGTTTGCCACGTTATTAACTTCTTACACTAATATGTTACGTTTGTTACAATTAATGAACCAATGTTGATACATATATTAAGTTAAACATGAGTTCTAATGTCTCTAACCCTCATCATTACCACGGGACTCGTTCTAGCCTCCTTCCTTTGTTGGAACCTCCAACAGTGATACACCTGTCTCCCATCACTTGCCATCTATTTACATAGTTGTTCATTTCCAGTATGCGTGTATAGCAGTATCAGTATGGGAGACAACTTTATGAACTGAAGTGCTTATATGCAGTTCCTTTCGTCTTTAGTCTCATGAACACCATTTGTTTCTAGTTGCTTAGCTTAGCCCCTCGTCACCCTCTTCAGTGAGGTCACTTCATACATTTGCAGTACACTTAGATTCTCTTGTCAAAGTCTGCATTCTTTGCTGGGATCACCTGACCTCCTAAGTAATTGTTTTATTTGGCACATATTCAGGTTCACTCTTAGTGTTGTACAGTGTTAAGGATTTTGACAGATGTGTAATGTCATGTATTCATAATTATAGTATCATATAGGTTAGGCTCACCACCTTAAAACCCCCTGTGCTTCTCCTGTGCATTGCCCCCTGAATCCTCACTGAACCCTTGGCAATCACTGATCTTTTCACTATCTCTATAGTGGGTTTTTTTCCACACTATAATATCATTGGGATCATATAGCATACAGCCTTTTCAAACCGGCTTTTCGCATTCAGCAATATGCACTTAAGTTTCCTCCATGTCTTTTTGTGGCTTGACAGCTCATTTCTTTTTGTTGTTGAATAATATTCTATTGTATGGATCTACTACAGTTTGTCTATCCGTTCACATATTAAAGAACATACTGGCTGCTTCCAGTTTTAAGTCATTGTGAATAAAGCTGCTGTAAGCATTTGTGTGCACGTTTTTGTGTTGTCATAAGTTTCCAACTCAGTTGGTAAGTATTTAGGAGTGCCATTGCTCAGTTGTATGATAAGACTATGCTTAACTTTGTAAGAAACTGCTAAACTGTCTTCCAAAATGGCTGAATTATTTTGCATTCCTATCAGTAATGAATGCGAGTTCTTGCTGTTCTGCATCCTCATCGGTATTTAATATTGTCATTTTGTTTTAGATTTTAGCCATTCAGACAGGTGTGTAATGGTATCTCGTTGTTTAATTTGCAGTTCTCTAATGGAAAATGATGTTGAGCATGTTTTCATATGATTACCTGTTATCTGTCTATCTGCTTAGGTGTGGTATCTGTTCAGATCTTCTACCTATTTTTTAATAGGGTTGTTTGTTTTCTTGCTGTTGAGTCTTAACAGTTCTTCACGTGTTTTGGATACAAGTCCTTTATCAAATTTGTGTTTTGCAAATATTTTTTCTCAATCTGTTGCTTGTCTTTTCATTCTCTTAATAGTGTCTTTCACAAAGCAAAAGAATTTAATTTTAATAAAGTCCCACTTATCAATTTTTTCTTTCATGGATACTGATTTTGGTGTTGAATCTAAAATTTCACAACCAAACCCGAGGTCATTTACCTTTTCTCCTCTGATGGCATCTTTCTATCTTTTAGAAATTTTATAGCTTTTTATTTTACATTCAGGTCTATGATTTTTGAGTTAATTTTTGTGAATGGTGTGAGGTCTGTGTCTAGATTCTTTTTTTTTCTTTTGCATATAGATTTTCATTTATTCCAGCTCCATTTGTTGAAAAGATTATCATTTCTCCATTGAATTGCTTTTTCTCACTTGTTGAAGATCAGTCAACTATATTTGTGTGGATCTATTTCTGGACTCTCCCTTCTGTTCCATTGGTGGTTGTGTCTATTCTTTTCCCATACCATGCTGTTTGGGATTATTTTTAACTTTTTGTTCCAGTATAATACACATTAGAAGTGAACAAATCATAAGTGCACAGCTCAATAAATTTCCACAAAGTGTGCAATCAGCTCCCACATCAAGAAACGGTGCATTACCAGCACCCCAGAAGCTTCTTTTGCTCCTTCCAGTTTCTACACCTTCTCAGGATAACCACAATCCTGACTCCCAATAGCATAGGCTAGTTATGCCCATTTTTAATTTTATTTAAGTAGAATCATACAGTATGCAGTTTTTTGTATGCCTGTCTTCTTTGCTCAGCATTGTGTTTACAGAAGTCATCCATATCCATGTCTACCATCTTAGTTCATTCTCATTGCTGTTTAGTATTACAGCAGTGGGCATTTGGTTAGTTATCAGTGTTGACCTATTCCAATAATGCTACTCTGAACATTCCTGTACATGTCTTTTGGTAAACACAGGTATGAATTTCTATTGAGTACACTCCTAGTAATAGAATTGCTGTATTATGGAGGATGCATACATACTGCCCTGGTAGCTACTGCAAAGAGTTTTTCAAAAGTGGCTGTATCAATTTACACTTGTACCTTTAGTGTATAGTTGGTCATAGGTCTTCATGAAAGCTTCCCAGATGTCTAATGTTCATTCAAATGTGAGGACCAGTTCTTCAGGAGTTTCCCAGAAGCCTCAACTGAATGATCCAGATTCTCTATCCTACATTGTTTCTAAAGAAATTCCTAAAATCCTTCTCATCAACTCTTGGAATTTCCAAGCCTGGTTACCATACTGCCACTCTTGACACTTGTCACACACACACACACACACACTCACCTCGCCACTACAACCACCACCAACTAATGATATATTTTTTATAGCAAGACAACATCTTGTATTTCCTGATCTTAACATTTCTAAGGTTCTATACCTCCATTCATATTTGATTACACCCAGCCCGTCTCATGGACTTCCTGTCAAATCTATATGTATAGACTTCAGGTCCACACAGGGTGTAAATTCTCTAGTTAGGTTCGTACAACCCCCTGGTCTGCCGTCTGAAGTTACTCTCAGCTCCTTGGGATTTGTCATCAGGGACTAACTGGCCCTCATACAGATCCCGATAGAGAAGGACTTGTTTGTATTACAGTTTAGAAGGGCAGAGATACAAGAGTGGATAAACAATAACTGATCTTTTGAAAACAGCATTAAGTCATGCTCTCTCTGTGGCTTAGCAACCAGATCATGCACACGTGGAAGGAGTGTCACATGGAGACTGTGACTCCTGGAGGATGGAGACTCAGCTCACAGAAATGAGGAAGAAGGTCAGATGCTGCTCAAACTCCATATAATGAAATTTTGTTATAATGGTTACATTTCTAGGAATCACGTTCTCGTTTTGCAACAGCTGGGGATCAATTCGTTCCTCTGAAGTGAGCTAGCAAGAATAAAAAAGAGGTATTCTTCCTATAGCAATAGGAAAAGGAAAATGATAAACAGAAGCCCCCATCCCTAAGCTTTTTTGCCCCTGGGCTCTTTGAGGGGGAGAACAGATAGTTTTTATTAGAGATAAATGGATTGTTTGAACTGGAATGGGGTGCATAGACTAAATGGAATTTTGTAGAAGCAAAGAGTACTGTTCTAGAGCCTAACCCCTTGATTTCAGTGCAAAAACATACAAAATGTAGTTATAGTCTCATGAGAAAATTCTAAGAGTTGCTCTCAGTTTAATACAAACCCATAGCGTTCAAGATCTTCCTCAATTTCAGTCCAACTGCATTTCCATGCCTCATTTCCCTCTTCATCCTTCCACCCACTATGTTATCCTGTCACACTACTCACTTTTCCTAAACATGCTATAGGTTTGCACAACTTTGTGACTTTTCCATGCTGTTCCCTCCAATTGGAATGCCTTTCTCCCCTGTTCTCATACTCCCATTTTTATTTCACCAATCTCTCCTTTTCAAAGGCAGTTCAAATGCCACCTTTTCCAGGAAGTCTTCCTTAAATTTTCCCAGTATTACAAAGACATTTGTTTCTCTTTGCCCCAATAGTATACCTTTATACTCACATTTAGTGCTTATTGCTTTTGGCCTCAGTTTATGCTTACCATATTTATAAGTCCCTTCATGTATTATGTGGTAATCTTCTTAGGGGCTAGGTCCTGCCTTATTTACTTAAACTTTATATTCCCCATAGCATCTGGACAATGTCTTGGACCCAGTAAATGCTATACTAACTTGAATCAAATTTGTCCAAGAAAAAAGAGGGAAATTCACGGTATGAGTTTAATCATTGTGGAGAACTCTTTGCAAAAGAAAAAAAAAAATGGGAGAAAATGAGTCGCCTCTTGGAGTACAGAAATGGCTTGCTTTTATAGTTACTCTCATAACCACCTACTGTGGCCATGGGCTTTTGCCCATGCAATATTTTCCTCCACCAGTCTCAACTCCAGCTCTCACCAAGATCACCTAGTGATTTCATGACACCTCCTGACTTTATGCGAAAAAGCTTCCCACAAGGCTAAACATACAGAAAGATGAGGAACTGGCCTGGCTCCAGGAGTGGGTGATGGAGAGGGACCGAGACAATTCATCTCCCCCTAATCAGAGAACACAGAGGAGAGAATTGATAGAATGTTTTTTAACAGGATTTAGATTGCTTTCTCCTGGAGGAAATAGTCTTCCATTTCTATAAAATAATGATTTTCTTTGCAGCAGCTGCTGCTAGCCAGCAACCCACACGTGCAAGGATTCTCACATGGAGGCAGCCCGAGCCTCCTTCACCAGCCCCCTCTCCCAGGTGAGAGAACAGGCACCCAAAGATTCCATGGCCTAAATCCATGCGATTTTAATCCAAAGAAGGATTAGGGCAATAGCCAGAAAATTTCCGCTGCGTCTGGAAAAGTAATAACAAGAGAGAATTACAGGAGTCTGAGTAACTGTTCACGGGTTTATTTCCTTGACGTTTTATTCTCTGCTTTTCTTGCACCTAGGAGATAGAATTGCTCATGAATAGGGGTTCCATCAAGTTTTGTTAAAAGTGTTGATTTATTTATTTGTTGAACATTTACTTACCTGTTGGCCTTTGGATTGATCTATTAAATACTCCCCTTTTTCTTTGTCTATCTAAATTGCATCCATCATTCAAATTACTTTTCCTTTGTGAAAGCCTCTTGCCTGTTTCTTAAATCAGTTAAAGGCAGAATCTTATAAACTTAGTGCTTAACTGAGCAAACAGAATGAGGCCTATGTTCTATCTGACCTCTCCATTTGCCTCATTTATTTGTCTGTCCCATCCAAACTTTAAGAGGACCTGACTGACTTAGACCAGTGGTTCTCAAACTTAAGCACACATTGGAATCACCTGGAGGCTGCCGAGCCCAGATTTCCTAATTCAGCAAGACTGCTATGGGGTATGAAAACCTGCCTTTCTGAAAAGTTCCCAAATGATGCTCAGGCTGCTGGTCCAGGGACCATCCCTGAAAACCACTGATTCAGAGGAGCCTTTTATAGCACTAAAGCATGTAGCACAACACTTCTTTCTAAATCTCTCTCTCTCTCACCTACTTAATCAGACCCATAACATCCTGGATAGATTTAAATCTTCTTACCGCAGCATGCATATTCCTTCCCAGTCTGGTTACCGCCTACCTTTACATTCCTGGGGCAGATGGTCTCCTGCCACCCTCCCCCATCCCACACCAAACCATAGCCTCTAGCTATTCTGTGCTTTTCTGTGGTTTCCTGAACATCCACAGTGCTCTTTCAGCTTCTTTGCACATGCTCCTCCCTCTAGCTGGAATGTTCTTGCCTGCCTTCCCTGCCTGACAAGTTCCTTTTTAACCTTCAAAATTTAACTCCCATCCCATCTTTCCTAGCGGTTTTCTCTAACCAGCATCCCCGCTCTGCCTCCCCTACCCTGTTCCTTCTGACCCTCTCCACATTTGCACACACGCAGTTGACTGGTTTGTCTTCTAGCCTTCGCGTCATAGAGTACCTACCTCCGTTTGAACTCACCTCATTAGTCATTTTTTATTCAGCTTCATCCAACTGAGAATGAGCTCTTTGGAGGCTTAATGATGTCTTATCAATTTGGGGGGCTCTGGCCAATAAGTATTAACGTGGATGAACATTTGAAATTTGATATGTATTTCCCTCTGCTCTCATGAAATATGACTGGGGTGGAGGTAAAGGAGTCCTGAGGATTAATAGGTAAAAATACTAGAAGGCATGGTTACAAGGATTAGGGAAAATGTTAACAAACTCCCTGAATAACGCCATTGCTCACGGTTGTAAAGCTTATCAGTACAAAGCGTGATAAAGACTGTGAAAACAGCTAAGAGAAAAGCATAATGCCTTGGGCTGCACTGTAGAAAGCAAAGCATGCTCCGTTGTGAGCAAGAAGCCCTATGAACTGCATTTGATTCTCTCCAGGAGTTACCTTTCTTGCTTCCCCAGCAAACTTCCATTGATGCGCTTTGCTTAAAGGAAGCTTAGTAAGTGCTTAAAAAGAGTGCCCTTGCCTTGACTCCAGAGAGCCCATCAAGAGATGGCATTCAGAGAGAATAAAGGTGGGCAATGAGCACAACCTCGCAAGACAGGAGATGAGACAGGGCAGTTTGTCTCTTTAGAGGCACGAATTCCTGGGGCTCTGCAAATACACATTTCTAATGAGATTAACAAGAAGAACACTTCCAACTCTTTGGAAAATGTAGAGCCTCCACATTGGCATTTTTCACTTTAGTGTGGAAGGTGTCAAAGTTCACCAGAGGTCCAAGAATTTCCCCTCAGCTTGAAGAACTGGTCAAAAAAGGCAACATAGTCTTTCTGTCTTTTCACTAGCATCCCTAATGCAAAAAGATCCCCCACACTGGACTCACGATTTGGCTGTGCTGCTCGTGGCAAGACTGGGACGGGGAGGATTTGGCTGGAGTGGGGAGATTTCTGTGGAGGCGTCCACACCCAAATCTGGATCTGCTCCTGCAGTAGCTCTCTGGGAATGAAACAAGTTTCAATTCCAAAATTCTCAGTGTGGAGTGACCTTTTCATGCATCTGCTTTAGTCTGAAAGAAGGATCTGTGCAGGGAGGACCTGAGAGCAGATTTGAGATGGATAGGGCAGAAGGACAAGGAAATATGGGTTGGAGAGGAGGCAGCATTATTCAAGGGGAAAACTCAGTGAGAGATTGGGGTTGACAGAAGAAAATGTTGTAACTGGTCCTAGGGGTATGGTGGGACCTGTGCTTTCTTCTAACACTCTCTGACTCCCTATCTGAAAACTGGTGATGATGACCCCCTCTTAACATTTTTTTTTTTTTTTTTTAAAGATTTTATTTTTTTCCTTTTTCTCCCCAAAGCCCCCCGGTACATAGTTGTGTATTCTTCGTTGTGGGTTCTTCTAGTTGTGGCATGTGGGACGCTGCCTCAGCGTGGTCTGACGAGCAGTGCCATGTCCGCACCCAGGATTCGAACCAACGAAACACTGGGCCGCCTGCAGCGGAGCGCGCGAACTTAACCACTCGGCCACGGGGCCAGCCCCCCTCTTAACTTTTTGATTTAAGGACACTCATTTTCTTTACAGAGAGAGAGAGGCATCTACTCCATTGTTGCTACTATTTTTCTTCCTGGGACCTGTTTTGACCCTCAAGTTCTATAATTTCATGATTCTTCAAGAGAAAAAAAGGAGGAATAAATATTAAGTATGTGTCAGTTCCTTATGATTAGTTGAAGTTTTGGTGGTGGCAAGAGTTTGTGGGGGGGTTGCAAGAGGTACATAGGGGTGAGTATTTAGACTCAGATGATACTGGAAATGGTAAGGGTTTTAGCTGTTTCCTAATCATCTGCCTTTACAATTTATTGATGTTTGCAGAAAAGTATATGGCTTTCCCAAGCTTACCGAGTAAATAGAGGCTGCACTTAAGTCAGGAAATCTCTTGCTTAGCGTATCCTGTGAGATTTCTGTTAGAACTTTAATTTGTATTGGCTTAGAGAATTGCAAAGCAAGATGGCTTCGTGAAAGGGAGTGAGGGGACCTGTTCTGTCCCACTTGGGTAATTGTTTCCAAAGCCAGATTTTGCATTCTCTTCACCACGTTCTTCTCCCTCCACCCCTAGACTGGACTGCCTTGGGAATGCTAATGGGAAGATGTCATTACAAGTTTACCACTTCTGGGGGCGCTATATCTTGGAAAAAGGCCCTCTGGAACCCTCTCAGGCACACGGTTGGTATTAGATCAGGAACACTGCTGCTCCCATGAAAGTAGAGGAAGTGATTACTCTATCTCCTCTCCCATTCCAGGGGCATGGGGTTGAGGCTGTTTAAAGATCACATAGTTTCCAAGTAGCTTAGAATTCCTGCTCATCTCTCTCCCTTTCCCCCTCTGGGCATCCCTGAGATCAGAGGTATCTGTAGCACGGGGCTATTCAGTCATGATGCGCGTCTTCTCTACCTGATTCACCAAAGCCTGATGCTGTGGCTGTGTTGATGCAAATAATCTGTAATCAATCTACAAATCAAAATTGGAGTGAGTTTTATCAACAAAAATAATCCATAAGCAATCTATAAATGAAAATTTGGGAGAGTTTATTCTGAGCTAAAATCTGAGGACCATGGCCTGGGACCTTTCTTCCTGAAGGAAGAAAGGGCACTGATGAAGTGAGGTATGCAGAGTGGTTATATACCCCCAAAGAGGATGCTTTACATATGATTGAAATGTCCCTCCCACAATAGTCACAAGATTGCCCTGTCAGCACAGCGCTTGATGGACACAGCAGATAGTGGGTCTGCTATCTTGGTGGGCACAACAGGAAGCAAATCTGTTGTCTTGAGCTGGGTGGTCACAGGTGAGTGCAGCAATCAGTTCCTAGCCTAAGGAAAGATGCTTAATCCTTAAGGAGATGCCAACGTTGGGAGGGGGAGGGAAGTTGCACCTTTATCTCAAGGGCCTTTGTTCTTGCCATAGGGAATGTCTAAAGCAGATATACAATGCATGCTCAATGGCCAAGGTCAGACCCTTTTGGAAAAACAAGGTCAGGCTGAATTAGGTTTACACCAAATGGCTTTCTCATGTACTCCAATATATCCTATTGCTTGCCATTTCTATTTGTCAGTTTATTATGTGAATCAGGCCTGAGGACTATAGCCCTGGGGATTCCTTCCTTGGGGAAGGAAGCACACCAAAGAAGTGGGGTTTATAGAGTGGTTATATACTGTTTTGGAACAAAGAGCGTACATCATGTAAGACAGGAATATTCCTTCTATAACAGTCACGAGATTGCTTTGCTGGCACAGCAGGTTAGTAGTCACAAGGTGAACTCAGTAGCTCGGTGGTCAGCAGGTCAGGGGTCACAAGGTGAACACGGCAGGTCGAGAATTCATCCTTAGTTTCTAGGAAGAGATGCTTATCCTTAAAGGAGTGCCAATATGGGGAGAAACCACTTCCCTATCTTTAAGGGCATCAATCTTGTCTTTGAGACATTGTACATGTTTAAAGCAGATGTACAATGCCTGCTCACTGGCCATGTCAGGGCTTTTTGGAAAAACAAGGTCAGGCCAATTTAGTTTTAAACCAAATGGCTTCCTCATATACTCCAATATATCGTAGTGTTTGTTGTTTATTCATCAGCTCTGGGCTCTGCTGAGTCTGCTACACCCTGCTCCCTGCTGGCAAATAGCAACCTGGCTTTTCAGATAGTATAGCACAGTGTGTTCACACACATACACACAGATCCTACCACTAGGTATGGCTCCCCCAACTGGCTTGACCTTCTTCTAGGGTCCCTTCAGGCTTTCGGGAACAGAGAGTTGGCCAGAGCTAATCATAAAGATAGCTGTAACTGGGAGCAGTAGCTGGGGACCAGGAGTGAGCTCTTTGGAGGATCTTGGGCTCCACGCTGAGCAGCCAGGCACAGCTCTGTTGCACAGGCGTGGAAGGGGGAGGGTAGTTTAAGACACTTTACCATCCCCTTCCTTCTTTACCCACATAAATCACTTAAAGTTCTTCCAAACAAGAAACTTCTCTCAACCCAGAGATCCAGATGTGGGCCAGGGAACTGAGATATATCAAAACCATTTTGATGGTTAGCAGGTACTTATTTGCAATATCAGGAAAGAGCTCCTTGGAAGCTTATTATCATTGGGGTGGTGCTGCTACCTGTGAGAATTCACAGGAGGAACAGGAGCTAGAGAAGCCCTTCTACATCCCACAGCTGTTGAAGAGTCCTCTTTCCTTCGCCTGAGACAGGCCATGAGCACCTGGATCACTCCCGGGGCTGCCAGCTTATTTGCCTCTGACTCACAGGATGACTGCGAATAAATTTCACTGGCCCTTCAGTTTCCAGCTCTGGAGGGTTTTGGCGTTTGGGAGGCCATAAGCTTCAGTTCCGCTAAAGGGTTTTTGACTAACGTGCACTGGCATTGAATCACAGTAGATTTTCACACATTCATAATTACTCTTCTGAGGAAGCACACATTCACTATTATCTCCGGATAAGAGGAGCAGAGAGAACAATGTCATTTAACTCCTTCCTTCTAAGAGATGGAAGCAATTTGTGACCTAGTTTTTTGAGTACCCTTGAGGCTGCAGAAAAGAACACAGCCTTGAAAGGCTGCAGTGAGGATCAAATGAAGAAATGAGAGCTGTCTCCAGAGCTGCCAGGACCCCCCACACCTGTGAGCAGTACTCCTGGCAACGGCCAGGGGTTTATTCACTGTGCTAGGCCTAGTGGTATACAGAAAAACACGAAGAATTATGCCTGTAGGAGATTCGACTGTGTCCTGTTGTTACATTGACCTTAGTTTGTCGTGGACACATCTTTGGTTCTCACTCTGCCCTGAGTTCCTTCTTAGGAGGATGTCTAGCTCACATGTCAGTTTTGAATCATGGACCCCAAATCCAGGGTAACCGTGAAACTGAGTTTCCAGAAGATGTGCAAACCCATGTAAGATTTTGGGAAAAAAATTAAATATCTCCTCCTAGATCCATGCTGAGCCAGGAATAAAAACAGACAGGAAACCTGCTGTCTGGATGAGTAGTCAAAGAAGCCCAAATGTCGGGGTCTACATCCCATACTCACACCAGGCAGTATCCCCAAGCCACATTTACATTTGTGTAATTGATTTTTCAAACATCTAAATGCAACAGGGCATTTTAACCTGGGGTCCACATGCTCTTAGTAACCCCCTCCTCCACACACGTTTCCCCCTCAGTTAAGTCTGCTTCTGTCAGTAGACATGGAAGTTTTTGCTGTGCAATTGGGAGTAGAGGGAGAAATTTTGGTTAGAGAAAGAGGGGCAGGGTAAAGAGAGAGAGAGACAGAGGGGAAGGTATGGAATCTTTTCTACATTTCCTCCTCCATAAGAACGAATACTCTGACCTCGTCATCTCCACCACTAACATTTGCCGTTTCGTAGTCAAGGAGAGAGAACCACCCGTAAGGAGGTGCTCTAGCGAGGTCTGTTCTCATCTTTCCATTTTGAAGGAGGAGTGGAAGGAGGGAGGGGCTCCATGAACGTCACAGAGCTCCTCAGTCCTGAAACCAAAGTTAGAACAGTCTTCAGACTTCCGCTTCTGAGCTGTCTCTAATGCAGCCTCTCTCTTCTTAGGTGCATTTACACCAGGAACTCTCATGGGCCAAAAAATCCTTTAAGCTGTGAAGAAATGACATAAAAAATATGGGAATTCAATAAGTGACAGAATGAAGGAGAGAGATTTGTATTCTGTCTCTACTAACGCAACTTAGCAGCTTCCTAAAGTGCTGGTGAAAAGGCAGCAAAGCCCTTTGGAGCAGGTTGGTCTGTCTCCACGCCTCTCCACCCCACCCTGCTTTAGCGTGCGTGGCTGCAGGTGTGTGTGGACCGCCTTAGTGTGAGTGGCTGAAGGCCTGTATTGTGTGCTCACCGCTCATTCTCCATTAATTGTCATGAGCATCTCCTTTCTTTTAGAGCCCCTACTTTGACAGGGGTATTAAGGAAAGTGGACCTGAGCCTCTGAGTTAGGACCCTTCACATTCATGTTTAGTTGACTATGAAAAAAAGTGGTATATTTTTATAAAACCAGAATATATGTGGCCTAAACTAGAAAACAGCATTTTGACCCCCACGAATTCTAATAAATTTCATACTAAGTGAGTAGGGTGAAAGTAGGGGTGAAATAGTTTGTGCAGCCAACTAGTTATCTCTCCTTGAGGATGGTCTCACTACTCCCTCTCCAAACCAAACCTGTTTAGTGTCGGTAAAGCTAATTTGATCTGAGTTGCTATGGGAACAGAGAAAGGAGTTCCTGGAATTGTAATAATAACTGCTGTCATCTGAAAGGGCAGCTTTCTACTTCAATATCCTCCCATATGTCTGCATTAAGCTGGCGTTAGCAAATGGGTGTCAAAAGTCATTCGCATGCAAATTGCTAAGGGGATAACTTGCAGCGCTGGGTGTTGCTCTATGAAGCTGATTTGCTAAAGGACAATCTTTCCATTGTTGTCTCTGGATCTGAATTCTTTTTGCAGTCCTGAATGATTTGACTGTCTCGGAGAGGATCCAAATGTTGCACTTCTTACCGGACACAAATCTCAGGGTCCGGTCAGGCTAGGAACTGCACATTTGCCTGTGGTCAGAGTGTACAGCTTGGTTTCCTCTGCTTGACAAACGTCTAACACACATTGGAAACTCCATGGGCATCTTTACCCAATGAAATGTTTGTGTTTTAGGGGGGACAGTGGGGTGAGGGGGTGCTCATGGGTGCAGGGCTCAAAGAACCAATGCAATCAGAATCACAAACCTGAAAGAAGGCCTTGAGAGATCAACCCGTCCTTTGCTATTCAAAGTGTGGCCCAGGGCACCAGCAGCACTGGCATAACCTGGGAGGTGCTTACAAATGCAGACTCTTAGACCTTGCCCCAGACTTAGCAAATCGGAATCTGCCTTTTAACAAGAACTCCAGGTGATTTGCTTGTACGTTGAAGTTTGAGAAGCGCTGGTCTGGTCCAACTTCTAAAACTCTCTAATTTTACAGGTAAGATGACTGAAGTCCTTAGAGGAGAAGTGACTTGCCCTAGGCCTCGCTGAGGATCAGTAGCAGAACCAGAACAAAATTCCAGTATCTTTGAGGGTAAGACTTTTGCCACTATGCCATGAAGCTTCTCAGAAGCTGTAATTGGGGCAGGATGTTAGAAGTGGCATCCAAAAATTTCTGGCCTTGTCCCTAGCTTTATGCCATCCCAGACACTGTCCCTTCCAACCTCAAATTTGCAGATTGCTGGCCCTGGTGTGCCCCAATTGGCCAGTCTGAATATCAATTTGGCAAGTGCTCCTTTGGCCTGTGAAAGTAGCTGACAAACGGTCCATTTAAAACTGAAAGAAGAGGCCATCTCTAGTCTCTGCCCCTCCTGGCTCCTCTTTCTAGGCCCCAAGCAGGGAGCACTTAATAAGTCTTTCAGAATTACCCCAAAGAGGAACACTTCTCTCATTTCCTAAAAGCTGGAAGCAAGGCCTTTCCCTGATAATTACATGAATAAACAAGTAAAAACGATGGGGACATAAAGAGCTGCCATATTCTGTCTGCCTTCTCAGGCAGGGATCACAAAGCAGAGTTCTCTCTAGGCTAGCGCACATGTGGGCTGGTGTCCTGTGTTCCACATGTGAATCATCTGGGGGTAGGTGAATACAGGCTGTCATTGTTCTTGCCCCTCCCTTAGCACCCTCTACTCCACCTCACCCAAAGATGAGTCCAGAAAGTGACATGCATCCTGCTTCCAGATAGAAGAGATGCCTGAGAACATAATAATTTTCTGTAATTCTCAGAGCCGGGCATAAGCTTGGCATTCCTCGTTTGTACTGCCCTACTTCTCCCACAGATTTCTACGTTGACTGTTCTAGGACAGTTAATCATCACACTATTCCCTGTACATAATTCATTAATTCCCAGTTCCCTACTTTTGTTCTAGCCAATTGTTTCTGATTTCTATTGCTGCATAACAAATCACTCCAAAATGTAGTGGCTTAACACAAGAATAGTTTTATTCTGTCTCATGATTTCATGGGTTGACTAGGTCTGTAGCTGGGCATTTATGCTCCCCATCGAGTCTGCTAGGGCTCTAGTCAGGATAGCTTGTCAAGGTATCTAGTCAAGAGACCTGGTGGGAATGTCCGAGATGAGTCATTTATACGCCTTGGCAAGGATGGATGGAGAGCTGGACTTATCTGGGATTTTGGTATAGCTGGCTCTCTCTTTTTACATGGCAGTTCAGGGATCCCCCAACCACAAAATCAAAGTTACCACCCCCTTTTAAGCCTTAGATCCTGAACTGGCACAGCATGTCTTCCACCATATTCTGTTGGTCAAAGTGAGTCACAGAAGAAGCACCGACTCCAGCAGCCACAGGATTCTCACAAAGCCCCCTGGGAATGCCAGTTCCCTTCTTTTTGCCAATGATTGTCTCTTACTTTCTCCAAAACTAGGAGTTTTTAACCTGGAAATCTATGAGTGCATTTCGTGAGAGTCTATCAATAGCCAGAAATTGTATTTTTACAGAAATTCTGAGTCTTGATGCATAGGTACACTTTTCATATGTACACTTTTCTGGGCAAGGAACCCAAGCTTTCATCAGATTCTCAAAGAGATCCGTGACCCCAAGAAGGCTGCATCACAGGAAATATGTCTCCTGGACACCTTTCCAGGAGTGAGTCATGCCTGATTCTACATGCCATCTGCTCGATATTTATGTGTTGATGTGAGTCTTTGGAGAATATCTTGTACCGTGTTCATAGCTTATCTCACCAACTAGTTTTGAAATTCTACTAAGCAAGAGCCATATCTCTTATTTATTTCTGGATTCCCTAGATTTTAGAACAATCTTTAAAATAGTAGATGCTCCATAAGGGATGTAGGTTGATTTCCTATGAAGTATTTATATGGATCTTGATGTAAGAAGATCATAGATAAAACACCAACCACCACCAGCATCGTTCTCATCATATGTACGTGTCACTCTTTTCAGTGTAGAAAGCCTTTGTTTATCTTATTTGATACTTAGCTAGTTTGATTCTACAAGTTCATTGGAACAGGTATTATTATAATACTATTTTGCACTAAAGCTTGCATAATCTCTTTCAAGGACTTAGAGCTTGTTAGAGAAGGAACCGGGTCTGAAATCCAGTTCTGATTTCCACTCTCCCAGGCTGTGTAGCACGAGCCTCTGTGATAGAAGGAGAGAGGACAAGTGAGACAATGTGAAAAGCTAGAAGAGTAAGAATTCAGGTGTATGGAGCTCAGAGAAGTCAACTCTGGAAGTTTACAAGTGGAGTGTAGTTCAGTCTTACTGAGAAACCAGAGACGACACGATGTGTGAAGAGAGCCAACCTCCCATCCTGGTTCCGCTACTTCCTGGCTATGAAGCCTTGGGATGTCACTTCACCCTTTTGTTTCCCATTTTTCTTGGCAGTCAAACCAGTGGGATAAATTTGAATAGTGGTTCCCATACTGACTGAGCATTAGAAACACCCAAAGAACTTCTCAAAATGACACATTTCCAGCTCCCTCCTCAGAGACATGGAGTGTGAATCAACAATTGATATTTCTGAAGGTCTCTGTAGGTGATTTTGATAGTTACCCATGCTTGGGAACCCTGGATGAGATAATATATAAGATTCCCTGCCTCCTATTGTCCTGAGAAATGTAGAAACTCAATGTGGTAGAGAGTGGATAGCTGTACACCAAACTCATTTCCCTTTCCTTCTTGACACAGAGCTAGACTTTATTTCCCAGCCTCCCAGCCTTGTCTGCACTTAGCTGTGGCCATGTGACTAATTTCTGGACAAGGAAATTTGGCCTAGCCCACAAAACTCTCCTGGGACACTCTCCACTCTCTCATTCCCCTGTGAGCTAGCTCTCTCTCTCTCCCCAATAATCAGTGCCCAAGTCAACTCTGGAAGCCGTGTGTTACAGATGGCAGATGTTCTGTCAGTCTGAGTCTCTGACTGACTTGTAAAGCAAAGACCCTCTTCAACCAACTGGCGTTTAAGTGAAAAAAAAACCTGAAATTTTGGAATTTATTTGTTACAGCAGCTAGTAATTAGTTACCTTAACTAACACACAAGAACATCTTAATGTAATGCTTCTTAAATCTCCCAGTAAAAAGAATTTAAGAATGGAAAAGTATATGATTGAAAACTGTGTCACCTTTGCTAGAGCCTGTGTGTCAGCTGGATTAGGTGTGCCACCAGCCTATCTCCTGTTCACTTTCTCCCATAATACCTTGTGAGTCTGTTATTTAACATCAGCACAGTACTACGATTATCTGTGTCTTCATCTATTTCTCCCACTACCCTACTAGGTTATAAAATCCTTTTTTCCCAGTTTTCTTGAGATATAATTGACATATAACACTGTGTAAATTTCCAGTGCACAGCCTAATAATTTGATATGTGTATACATTGTAAAATGATTACCACAATAAGTTTAGCTAATATCCATCACTTCACACAGTTACAATATTTTTCTTGTGATGAGAACTTTGAAGAGCTGCTCTCTTAGCAACTTTCAAATATCAATACAGTATTGTTAACTATAGTCACCTTGCTGTACATTACATCCCAGAATTTATTTATCTTATAACTGAAAGTCTGATCATTTTGACCACCTTCACCCATTTCCTGTCCCCCATTCCCCTCCTCGGGCAACCACGAATCTATTTTCTGTTTCTATGAGTTCAGTTTTTTCAGATTCCAGATATAAGTAAGATAATACAGTATTTGTCTTTCTCTGACTTATTTCACTTAGCATAACACCTTCAAGTTTTATCCACGTTGTCACCCATAAGGAGATTTCCTTTTTTTATGGCTGAAAACTATTCCACTAAATATATAGATACACATACACTACACACATTCATTCATGGAAACTTAGGTTGTTTCCATGTCTTGGCTGGCTATTGTAAATAAGGCTGCAATGAACATGGGGGTGCAGGTATCTCTTCTATATTCTGTTTCATTTCCTTTGGATAATACCCAGAAGTAGAATTGCTGGATCATATGGTAGTTCTATTTTAATTTTGGGGGGAACCTCCATACTGTTTTCCATAGTGGCTGCACCAATTTACATTCCCATCAACAGTGCACAAGGTTTTCCTTTTCTCCACATCCTCATCAGCACTTTTTATCTCTGGTCTTTTTGATGATAGCCGTTCTAACAGGTGTGAGGTGATACCTCATTGTGGCTTTGATTTTCAGTTCCCTCATGATTAGTGATGTTGAACAACTTTACATGTACCTGTTGGCCATTTGTATGCCTTTTTTGGGAAAAATGTCTATTTATGCCATTTGCTCATTTTTAATTAGATTTTATTTTATTTATTTTTTTGCTATTGAGTTGTATGAGTTCTTTATAGATTTTGGACATTAACCTCTTATCAGATATGTGGTTTACAAATATTTTCTTCCATCCATAGATTGCCTTTTCATTTTATCCATCATTTCTTTTGCTGTGCTGAAGCTTTTTGGTTTGATGTAGTCTACTTGTTTATTTTTGCTTTTGTTGTTTGTACTCGAGGTGTCATATCCAAGAAAATCATCGCCAAGAGCAATGTCAACAAACTTTTTCCCTCTTTTCTTCTAGGAATTTTACGGTTTCAGGTCTTACATTTAAGTCTTTAATCCATTTGGAGTTAATTCTGGTGAGTAGTGTAAGACAAAGGCCTAGTTTCATTCTTTTGCATGTAAATATCCAATTCCCCAGCACTATTTATTGAAAAGATGTTTTTTTCTCCATTGAGTATTCTTGGCTCTCTTGTCAAGTATTGGGTGACAGTATATGCATGAGTTTATTTCTATGCTCTCTATTCTGTTCCATCAGTCTATACGTCTGTGTTTATGCCAGTTGCATACTGTTTGATTACTATAGCTTTGTAATACAGTTTGAAATCGAAAGTGCAATGCCTCAGCATTCTTCTTCTTTCTCATAATCACTTTGTCTATTCAGGGTCTTTTGTGATTTCCAACAAATTAAGGATTGTCATTTCTTATTTCTGTAAAAAATGCCATTGGAATCTTAATAAGGATTGCATCGAATCTATAGATGGCTTTGGGTAGTAAGGACGTTTTAACAATATTAATTCTTCCAATCCATGAACATGCAATGTCCTTCCATTTATTTATGTCCTCTTCAATTTCTTTCATCAATGTTTTATAGTTTTCAGTGTACAGGTGATTATAAAATCCTTCAGAGGCAACAGAATATGTCTTTATTCATCTTGATATTGCTAATGGTTAATTTTCTGTGTCAACTTGGCTGGACCATAATGCCCAGATATTTGGTCAACATTATTCTGGATGTTTCTGGATAAAATTAACATTTAAGTTGGTGGACTTTGAGCAAAGCAGATTATCTTCCATAATGTAGGTGGGCCTCAACACTAGGTGAAGGCCTTAATAGGACAAAGACTGATCTCCCCGCAGCAAGAAAGAATTCTGCCAGCAGACTACCTTTGGACCTAAACTGCAACTCTTCCCTGAGTCTCCAGCCTGCCAGTCTACCCTGCAGATTTTAGACTTAACAGCCTCCACAATGAGCCAATTCCTTAAAATCTATTGATTTATCGATCTATCTGTCTACACATCCTGTAGGTTCTGTTTCTCTGGAGAATCCTGACTAATACAGTATCCTTGGTGTCTATCATAGTGTATGGCCTATGGTGGATACTCAATAAATGTATGTTTGTTTGAATAAATGAACCAACTCATTAATTAACTGTAGGACATGGATATCAGCATTAGAGCCCCAAGAGGATGTGGGTGATGGATGGAACAGATGGATTCGAGGGTGGGATTATGGGATGCTCTTGATCAGGAATCAGTATCAGGATTCATACGCCTCCACTCTGATAGTTGTAGCCCAGAAAGTTTGCCACATGTCATCTAAGCTTCACCTAAATTTTTTTGAAAGCCCTGCCTTGATGTCACATAAAAATCCTAGTGTTAGTCTCTGGATTCTTGCACATTAGCTCTTGGTAACTCACTACATGGCTAGGTCCACCTGATTGGGTTTCTATGTTGCTATTTCCCACTTCAGTTCTCTACAGGGCGGGAAACCTGACCAGTCCTGTAATCTAGGTCCCTAACACACTGCCTAGGTCTGCAAGTCTTTTCCCTCAGGGGATTCACCTCTTCCCAATACCCTTAGCCACTGATTGGGTTTCTGATTTAACCCACATAGACCTTCAATCAAAACCAAATGCCATTGCCCACTAGAAGCTAGGTACTGAGATTGGATATCTCATGTGTCTTTCAGACCAATTTAATTAAGTATCTGCATACTCTTGAATTTGACCAAAGGTCATTAACGTAGCCCTTTGGATATTATAATTTGGAATGTTGGCCTCTCCTTAGAGATCCCAGTTCCACCATATAAGGAGTCGTCCCTCTGGGGGGTGGGATTGATGTGGTATAAGCCAGTAGTCCTCAAGCTTTAGTACGCCGGTGGATTATTTGGAGGGCTTGTTAAATCACAGATTGTAGGCCCCACTGCAAGAGTTTCTGATTCAGTAGGTGGGGACCATGAAGTTGCATTTTTGATAAGTTCCTAGGTAATGACTATGCTGCTGGTCTTGTCTGGGGACAATATTTTGAGACACCGTGATCTAATCTATGGTCACATATGAAAGTAAAAATGTATCTGAGCCTACAGTTTCCATTTATGCTCTGTTCAGTAACGTCCAGGATGTGATGGCCATCCATTTCTATCATGTACTTTTTATACCCAGGAGTGAGTGGTTAGGAACCCCTCCCCGACTCCAGCCAAACACACACAACACAATACATACTCCTCTCCTCTCTGAAACCAAGGAAAGAATCCGGCAGTCAGATACCACATTAGTTTTCCACTTTTCATTGTTATTAGAAACCTGTGACAGGAGAGTCAAGAGGAAAGGAAAAGTCAATAAAAGGAAATAAAGGAATAAATAGATAAATAAATCAATAAAGGAAAAATCAATAAAGTGGACCTTCTGGAGTGGAAAAATGAGTATGAGTTTTGCCCACCTGCTTCTGACAGGAAATGGTTGACTGCATCCAAATTTGAGAATTATTCTCATATCAGATTATTTGAATTTTAATAATAACTTAACCAAATAGATCAAGAGCTAATTTTCTTAAGTATTTCATCCAAACATACTTACTTGCCTGGAAACTATTTTAATATCAATTTTGCAGAAGAGGTGGGTCCTTTTTATTTCTTAATAAGCAAATCTAGTTGCTTTCCTATCATCCTCCCAGAACTAGTGTTTGCACAATCCCTATCTTTGACTAAAAAATTTTCCCAAAAGGTTTGTTTGAAGCTTGTGGACTGACAGACTGTTCGCGAACAAAAAGGAGAAAGTGAAATGGGCCCAGTGACATGGCATTATGGAACTTTTCCTTTTCAGCCTTAAGGTCATCTTACAGAGCACAGAGTATACTTTGGAGGCAATTATTTTCCCTTGCCCCTTTAAGGCCTCGGACCATCATGAGGCTGTTGAAAGCATTTATCATTTGCATTGGGAAAGGTTAATGTATTCTTCCCAAATACAAGCTCTTGTTTATGCAAAAGCATGTCTCTCCTATTAGCCCTGCCAAGCTCTGGTCCAAGCTTTTATTTGAAAGCTGATGGTTTCAGGTAAATATTAAAGGATTTCTGGGGCAGAACATGCTCTCGTTAATGCAATAGGGAGGAGTCTTATGTAGTCAAAATCATCTGGAAGTGAACTGGTCTTTATCAAACAGAACATTTAGATTCCGATTAAATGTTCCTGTGTATGAGGGAATAGTAGTTCTGCCAGACATTTATGCAGATGAGGACTCGTCACCCTTTTAGGAAGGGAATCTAGGAGGGGGGACGTCTGCCAGACTTGTATAACTACTTGTTCACAGAACTGTCAGCCAGCTCAGGATGATTTGGGACCTCCACCCCACAGGTCCACTACTGACAATCCAGGGAAAGAGAGAGGGGGAAATGAGCCTGACACACACTTTCCAGATGAGCAGACTGAGGCCTGGTGGAAAAGAGAGGATTTCAAAATATCGGTTACAACTTCAGATAGAAGTTGCACAATTTCCATCACTTGTCTCTGACAGTCAGAATTTGAGAATGGGGTCATTTTCCAGGCATGTAGTGAAATCCACTCACTTGGCAAAATAGGAAACTAAGGATTATGGAGATTAGTTCACAGTACCTAAGACACACAGCTAGTTAGAAGCAGAGTAGGACTCGACCTAGCTGTCTTGACTCCTAATTCAGGGCTTAATCCACAGCTTTCTTTCTCTGGGCTTGAAAAAGTACCGTGTGAAAGATGATTCCCAGTCATGAGAAGGATGATGTTAAAATTAAACAGACACCTTCACGGTGTGCCTTAAAGAAGCACTGGGTAAAACCCTTGCCCCAAATATGGATCTTGATGCTTCTTAATTCATCACTGGATTTTACCCTTGCGGCCTCGGGCCTTTTGTTCTCATGTTTCTCTATGCCAAACCTCTAGGAAAGCTGAGTCTTATCTACTCTTACCTTACATCTTTGTTAACTATCAGCTTAAGAGCAAGACCCTGAAGGAACTAAATTGGGACCACTGAGGGGACCCATTGAGCACTCCAAAAAAGATGGTGAGGCCAAAACAGATCCCTCAAGGTCTATGGTCAGCTTCTCCCTGTGCTCTGCTCTGTGCTAGAACCTAGGCCTCTGAAAAGCCTGGAATCCCTCAACAAATCATCCTAACTTCCATGGGCTTCATCTGCTTCTGTTCTGAGCTGCTTGACCACAGAGCAGGGTTTCTGTAGGGACCGAATCGTGAGTCCCCGGTTCAGGGCCAGGGACTTCACAGGGTGTGAGAGTGCTTGAGCAGAGCTTACTGCAGATACCTCTCTACCTCCACATATTCACACCCATCCTAGGGGGTAAACTGGTTAAATAACTATCTGGGAGATTAAAGGAAAACCTTTGTCAATAAAGGGCAATGTGAGCTGTGGGTGTGGAGGAAGAAGCGTCGTCCTTTGCTAGGGGAGGTGGAGAAGGTGTCTGTACTGAGGATATATTTCTATTCAGTTCTATTTTACCACAAATTAGATAAATCATCTTCTCCCCAGCTGGATCCCATCAAGTCACTGCTTAGAGCATCGCCCCGATCTGCTATGTGCTGGATTTGCTGGGCTCATAAACGTTCATGTGTTTCTATGGAATGTCTCAGGATTTCAGGGGCACCTCCCCCTTTCTGACTAAGTCCCCATCCATTCTGAGCATTGACACGAGGGAGTATGAGACAGTGGCCGGGAATGCAATAAACGCAGCAAGATAGACCTGGATTCAAGTTCAGAGATTCTTCAACTTACTAGCTGGGTGATACTCATGAACTTCCTTCAGCTAACATTTATAAGCACTTACTATGTCGGAGTCATTGTTCTCAGTACTATTGCCCAAATCTACAAATCTCTGTTTCCTCATGTTTAAAACAGGAACTATTTACCATGTTATTACTACTTTGCAATACTATCTGGGATTTAAATGAAGTAGCATGTGAGGTCCTGATCTGTACTAGGTATACAATAAGTGGTAGCTATTTTTTTGGTTGTGCAGATTATTTCATCCTTAAAAGTAAGGGGAGTGTGTGTGTGGGGGGGGGGTAAGGAATGAGAATACAAGAGGGGACATGGTGGAATCTCCATCAAATTCTCTCCTACCCCTGGGTTGAAACTTTAGTTTGAGGGGTCAGTAAATCATTAAATAATTCTTTCTAGATCATGGAAGACTATTTTTTGTTCCATTTTCCACATGTGATTGACCAATCTGAAAGCCCAAATTGAGGATTCCAATGGGATTTCCAGATGCCTTGGGGTCTTGATGACTTTGTTTCTAAAAATGGGGACCCAGCCTCCTCGTTTCCTATCATCTGACTCGCCGGTTCCTACTTTAAGTAATGAAGGTACATGGGAAAACACCAGTGATTCTGGTCACATGTTAAATGCATCTGATTCCTTGTTGTTTGGATCACTTTCTCAGCTTATTTCCGGGAGCACACCAATTCCAGGATGTGCAAGACCCTGGGACAGAGTATTCCCTCTCATCGCCTACTAATGAGATAAGTGCAGCAAGTTAAAAGGCAGCCACAGCAATAATGATAAGCGCTCTAGCGTGCATTTCCTCTCATTACCCGTGTTTGTGTCCTTGCCAATCTGAGGGGAATTTCTGTGATGAAGCAAGGCCTCATTCCTTTTCCTTTCCTCCCCTAGCTCTGGCCTTCTAAGGAATATCTATAACATTTCCTCCATTACTGGTAGGTTTTTGGCACTAATTAAAGCATTTTTTCATTGAAGGAATTGTGGGCTAACTTGGCATGTGGATCTCATCTGCTGTTTTTCTAAAGACTGAGAGGGCAGCGTAGGGGCCAGAGTTTATCACTAACCGTCATCTCTGGTACTTTGCATGTTAATAAGAAGGTCAGAGATCAAGAGGACACCATTAAATTTCACTTAAGGGAGCATCGGAAGCACTCCTTCCGGTATTTGTACGTGCAATCAATTAATACTAAGTGTTCACAATAGATCTAATGTGATGTAGATCCTGAGGGTGATATAAAAACAATACATGGCATGAGGACTGGCAGAGAGAGAAAGAATAATCACAAAGCTTCCGAGAAGGGGATCTATGTGGGTTTACTTCTATGCCCCCTACTGGGTACCTTGCAGAATATCTGGTAACAGGTACCAGGTGCTTTTCATAGATTCTTCTAAGTCTTGTACAATCTAAATGTCAGCCTCTGACTGTTGTTTAGCTCTCCAGCTTGCTGAAGGCTTGTCTTTTAACAGTTAAGTAAAAATTGGCTTGAATGTCCATCTTAAGAATATCAGGAAACAGCGTCCTCAGTATCTCCAGGATTCTTGGGAGGCACATATTTCTTCTAATCCTTTCTGGTTCTGAATCCTTCTCCAAAAAATTTATTTGATATTGTCTTGCATTTTATTATGAAAATTAGCAAACATATGAAAAAGAAAAGAGTGTAACAAACTCTCATGTATCAGTTACCCAGTTCAACAATGGCCAATTCATGGTTAAATTTATTTAATCAATATCCCCCACTTCTAACCATAACTGGATCATTTTAAAACAAATCCTAGACATAATATTATCATATTATTTTATTCAGTATGTGTGGCAAATGGGCTTTAAGGTGGCTCCCATGATTCTCATTTCCTGGTGTACACACCCTTGTGTAATCCCCTTTCCCTGAGTGTGGGCAGGATGTATGACTTACTTCTAACCAATAGAAGATGACAAAAGTGACAGAATGTACAGGAGTGTGTGTACATGATTAAATAACATAAGAGTATAATGTCAATGTTTCTAGGAGACTCTCTCCCTTGCTGGCTTCAAAGAAGCAAGCTGCCCTGTCATGAGCTTTCCTATGGAAAGGGCCATATGGCAAAGAACCGAAGGTGGCCTCCAGCTGATAGCCAGCAAGAAGCTAAGACCCTCAGTCTAGTAGCTTGTGAGGAACTGAATTCTGGCAACAATCACATAAGCTTGGAAATGGGCCCTTCCCTGGGAGAGCCTCAAATGAGATCCCAGCCCTGGTGGACACCTCGATGGCAGCCTTGCAGAGAGCCTAGCTGAGCTGTGTTCGGATTTGACCTATGGAGACTGTGAGATACAAAATGTGTGTTGTTTTGAGCCAGCCAAGATGGCCTAGTGGTTAAAGTTAGGCTCTGTCACGGCTTCAGTGGCCTTGGGTTCGTGTCCCAGTTGCGGAACCGTACCACCTGTCTGTCAGTAGCCATGCTGTGGTGGTGGCTCAAACAGAAGAACTAAAAGGACTTACAACTAGAATATACAACCATGCACTGGGGCTTTGGGGAAAAAAAGAAGAGGAAGATTGACCACAGATGTTAGCTCAGAGTGACTCTTTCCCCACAAAAACCTCCAGAAGTGTGTGTTGTTTTAAGCCTGTAAAAGTGTGGTAATTTGTTACATAGCTCTAGTTAACCAATACAGTATGTATCTCTAAAAGATAAAGACTCCTTTTCTTATATTACCACAATAACATTACCACATCAAAAGTTAATTTCTTAATGACATTCCTTGATGACATAATTCCTTAATGTCATCAAATACCCAATTGCTCTCCAAATTTACCCAATGATAATTTTCTTTTGTCGTTAGTTTATACTAATCAAGACCTAAAAAGTCCATATATTATTTTTGGTTGTAAGGTTTTCTTAAGCCTCTTTTAGTTTTGATATTGCTTTCTCCTTTTTTCTTCTTTTCTTGACATTTATTTATTGACTAACTGGGTCATTTTTCCTACGGTGTTTCCCACTTCCGGAATTTCTAAAGCTAATTGCTTCTCAGTAGTGGTTAACATGGTCTTTAACCACCATATTTTCAGTAAATTGATAGATCCAGAGAAATAATCAGATTCAGATTTTTTTTTTGAAAGGAGAGGATTACTTCCTATGTAATGCTGTGTATGTGTGACTACATCATCCTGGGAATTCATAATGTTTAGAATCCACTTTTTTTTTCTCTCTCTCTTGGTGAGGAAGATTGGCCCTGAGCTAACATCTGTTGCCAATCTTCCTCTTTTTGCTTGAGGAAGATTGTCCCTGAGCTGACATCTGCGCCAATGTTCCTCCATTTTGTATGTGGGATGTTGCCACAGCATGGCTTGATGAGTGGTGCATAGCTCCGTGCCCGGGATCCAAACCTGCAAACCCTGGGATGCCAAAGTACAGTGCATGAACTTAATCACCATGCCACCAGACCTGCCCCAAGAATCCACTCTTTGTGACGTTAAGAAAAATCTTTGGGTTCGTGTGTTGTCAGCTTGATCCATCCATTATAAAGCTTTTCACCAACCTTTCACTTAGAGTTTAGCTGCCATTGATGATCATTACCTAGATCCATTATTTCATTATGGTCACAAAATAGTAGAAATAAATTATTTCTCCCCACTCTATTGATTTCTTCTTCCATGCGCTTCTCTTCCCTGCATTGCTTTGCTCTACAGGATACCATCCCAGTGCCTTCATTTCCCATAATCTTATTGACTCAAGGTTGTGAGTATATGAGACCTTCAGTGAAGAGTTAGGGCCAGATTAGTGGGAGAATAATTAAATTGCAGTTTGGCCCAGCAAATAGCTTAAAATGAGAAATCAGGCATCTCTGTTCTTAAAGACTTCTCTGTTGCCTTTTCCCCTCAGGCACCTGGTTCCTGCTTTCGAGCTAGGGTGACTGACTTGTCCCAGTTTGCCATGCGAGCACACAGTGAGAAAACACTGTCTGACAGCCAGGAAAAAGGCCCTCACCAGAACCTGACCATGCTGGCGCCCCGGCGTAGGACTTCCAGACTCCAGAACTGTGAGAAAGTAAATTTCTGTTGTTTAACCCACCCCTGTCTATGGTATTTTGTTATAGCAGCTCAAGAAAACTAATATACCTACCCTATAGACAATGATGAAATGCTGAAAGATTTTAATAATCAAAGCAACATGAGCAGATTTGTATTTAAGGAAAGAAGATCGGTGGCAATGTAGAGGGTGAATACAAATTGGGAAAAGTTAGAGGCAAGAAGATAAATTAACAGCCTGAAGAAATCGGCCACATAACAGATAAGGAGGTTCTAGAATGACTAATTATGGATTTTTCCTGAAATGTATCCCTTAGGTAATTGATCATTGATACCCCACATCCAAATAGTGGGCAGTTAACTAAGATATCAGAAGCAATCTTTTCAACACTTCCAAAGAGAACTTTTGCAAAGATACATCTCATGCACTTCCCTGAACTGTTAATACAGATGCAGTTATCACAAGAGAGCTTTCTAGAGAGCTCACAGTAGCATATGGTCAAACTCTTCATTGTACAGTCTGGAGAAAGAAGCCATGTTGAAGGAAGGGACTTACTCGATGTTAGAAATTAGAACCAAAAGTTTTATTTTAATTCACTGTTCTCTTTGTTGAAACTGTTATCTCTAGCCTCAGAGAAGTTTTGAGAAACGCGTGGCTCCGCACCAACATCAACAGGCAGATGAATGTGCCTGACCTGTCAGCCAGAGAGGAATTTTGAGAGAAGCCAGGAGGGAAGCTGGTTAAGAGGCCCAGGGTTTTGATCCCATCTCACTCAAGATTCATCATCCCATCATCTTTGCTGTAAGGGGGAGGGGAGTCTAGAAGGATAAATGAGAGTGTCAGTCAAAGAAGGGAACTTATACACGAGCTAATTTCACCATTTGCTTTACTGAGGTTCAAAGAAGCACAGAGACTTATCCTTGGTTATGGACACAATTTATGGCAGAGCTTGGGTTAGACTTAGGTGTCCTGAAACCCAGTGCAGCATTTTTTCTGTAAATGCATTCCAGACTGCTCTCTTCCTGTTCAATGCTTTGGGGAAAGCTGCACAATTTGGGCTACTCTAAGTGTGATTGACGTTCAAGTTCCCAAAAGAGCCTCAGCATCTCTTCTCTTTCCATATTCCCCCAGCTCTTCATGCAACACATACACACACCCCACAAAGACCGCCAGCCAGCTATTTTCTGTCTTGAAAATGTTTTTATGGGAAGAGCTTCCTGATGAGGGAAAGCGTTAATTCACACACAAAACCAAATTACTGGGCTTTTTGTCTTCTTCAGAAGATTTCTTAATCTATTTAAAAAAAAGTTCTCTATTGCCAAGTGACAATTATACTATGTCACACAGCAAGAAGATGCCAGGAAGTAGGAATTTTTGGTGAGTCACAGCTGAATTGAAGCCCAGGTGCCGGGCATCGCCCTCCACCAGACGCAGAGCAGTAGGTGGTAAAGCATATGAGCTCTGGTCAGTGGAAACAAAAGTGCCTGGTTTCATATCCCAGCACACCAGTTACTGGATGTGACCTTGGACACATTACCTAAAATGTCTGTATGTCAATTTCTTTATCCATAACATGGGAATGATTATTTTTCTAAATAATTGCCTATCTTCTAGGGCTGTTGTAAATTAAGTGAAGTAATCCATATAAGGCACTGTGTACAGATTCTGGCATATATTTAGCACTCAGATCAATAAAGTTTATTTCTCTTAGAATAAAAAATATCTCAGGGACAGTTTCCCTCCAATAAGGGCAAGAATCAAGACCGAATTTCTGTAAAATACTTTATATTGCTTAGAGAAATATGTCATGGCAATAGACTTAATCTATTTTATTTTAAAGTAGAAAATTATGTAGGAAAAACAGATTTATCTTCCAGAGTTTAGTCTCAAAGCCCATATCTTCTTTGAGTACTCTCCAATACATGCTTAGTATTTGGGGAAATTGCCAGCTTCTGGATTCAGTGATGTCATCCATCATTACCATGGTAACAACAAGGCCAATAACTTGAACTTAGGTAACAGCAGCTAAAAGAAAGAGGAATCAATCTGGAAATAATTAAACTGAAATTCATAGCTACTTAAGACTCAACCAAGATTCCTGGGGATAGTTTAGAAGTGGCTTAAATCAAGATATATCTTTTAAAAGAACAGAGAATCAAAAATCCAAAACAAGAAAATATAAGTAAAATCATCCTATCTTTATGCTGCAATTACTATTCTGATGAGTCATAGAAAATTAATACCCCGGAACCTAGAGACAAAGTCACAAGTTAGATTCCTTTCATTCAGTGGACAAAATTGACTTGTGATAAGTCTCAAATCTTTTTTTTTCTCCTAAAACAAGGAAAATGCATCCATTATTATGTGGAAAATATTGATCCATTGTATTTTTCCTTCTATAGTATTAAGGATTTCAGAAGTATAGAGTGTCAAAATTAGAAGAAACATTTCAACACGATTTTCTAGATTTAAGAAAGGCCAACATTCAGAGAGGTGGTGTGATGTGACCAAGGTCCCAGGACTCCTGAAGGATCCAGGTGAGACTAGAACTCAAGTATGCCGAATCATAATTTTCTGCCTTTTTCTATTACACTAGGCTACCTTTATGGAGACTCTGACTTTTCATCATGTTTTGTTTCCACAGAACTTTTCTATCTAGTGAGGGGGTGGAAGATACTATTGAATTGCTTTTCAGCTACCCAACATCTCAGGAGAAACAAATAGTGATGTGTAGGGGTTGACGGAATCTCAGAAGTTGCCAAGATGCTGATGATCTGAGGGAGGCTACAATCCTTGTTATCTCCCACTCCAAGGTATATTTCCATTCCAGCATTATTCTCCTTCGCCCATCTAACTTCTGCTGAAAGGCGGCCCTTTTCGATCTCCCATTTCCCTTCCACATTTTCTCTTCTCTTCTGTCGCATTTTCAAGCATCTTGTCAAGGAGAAATGCTGGCCAGGAGGGACCTGTCTGTTCAAAAGAGGTTGAAGGACTCACGCTCCATTCAGGCCTCTTTGGTCCTGAGGCACAGAAATGAGAGTTCTCTGAGAGCTAAGACGCTCTGAGAGGAACAGAAGGCCTGCTGGAGCCTTCACTGTGTATGATGTTTCCTACCTGATTCTGCATACCTTAGTTTGGTTGGAGGATCCAAAAGAGGCCTTTCTGGAAGGCTCTGTTCTGCACAAGATTAACTGAATGAAATGAGCACCATAGTAGGCAAAGAAGGGAGGCTGTTCTAACTCCAGGGGCCTGCCTTGCCCCGACTCCAGCCTGGCTTCTGAATGCTTTATTTTCATACTTATGTCTAGAATTGAGGGCAGTGTCTTCCCTGATTGCTCCACCTGCAGTCCCTTGTTTGTTCGTTGTCCCTACATGCCTAGCCCATCCATTTCACAGTCAGTAACAGAGTCTTCATCAAGGATGCTTTTTCATTGTTTCTCTCTTCCTCTTTACTCAATAACTACACTGTTCCCCTACCCAGTTTGATAAAATCCAAACTCCTCCACCTCAGGATGTATATACCCCTCCTCTCCAGCCAAGCCCACTGATTTGTTCTTCCTTCCTGCGTGGCTCACTGCTGCACACCCCTTCGCTCTTGTCATTCCTGCCGGCTACAGCATCTTTCTCTCAGGCCCACTTCCTTGCCCCAGCCTCTCTCTTCAGCTGGGCCCACTTGGCTCCACACCAGAAAGGAGGCGCCATGATGCTCAGAGTGAGGCAGACAGCATTTCAACAGCCCCACCTTACCTCTCCATCCCCACCAAATCCCAGTTGCAGACTCTCAGATGTGGGCTGGTGGGGCCGCCCATCTCTCGTGTCTTCTCACCTGCCATATTGGCCCTTTCCCTAGGACTGATCTTTCGTCCTGGTCCGTGTTCTTAGGTTTTGGCTGAGTTGTCCTGCTCAGAAGAGTAAGTCTCTCCTCATTTTTCCCTGTTCCTTAACTTCAGCCAATAGCTGGGGCTCTGTTCTCTATAGACTCATCTCCAAGGCACCAAGTGTCTGCTCGTCCTGAAGACTGTCACCCACCCCAGGACACTTAATTAAAGTTGATGCTAATAATAAGAGCTGCCATCAATTGTGTTTATTCATTAATTCAATATTTATTTTGTATTTTATTTACATTATTTAACTTATTTGTAGATGTTGCTTATTTATGCTTTTATAACATGCTCCTTACCAAGCATTTTTACCAACATTATCCTGTTAAACCTCATGATAAGCCAGATCAGAATATATTAATATTTGAATTTTTCTTATGAAGAAATAGATACTCAGAGAGGTTGAGTACCTTGCCCAAGGTCACATAGCTTATGAATTATAATGATCTTTTTTCAAACTTAACCTAAATCCACCTCTTACGTAAAGGCTTTCCCGATAAACACTTTATTCTGTGGCTCCTGCTCTCTGTTTGTGCTGCGGTTTCACGGCCTCACTGTTTCATGTGCTTTACCTATTTTCGTCTCAACTCTTACAGATCTTCAAGGACAAGTATCTTTTCAAAAACAGAATAGTGTTGACTTCTCCTAAAAACAGAATAAATTCCTAGGAAATGATGTTGGCTGACTCATTCTACCCGTGTGCCCCCGTGAGTGAATGGAGAGGCAAAATGATGTGGTGTTTAGAAATAGGGACTAATCCCCTTGGATGACCTCTCTGATCAGTAACTCAAGCTTCATTGTTAGATGGGCATCGTAATGCCCCAGACCTTGCTGACTCGTATGGACAGAGACTATCTCACCAGAAAAGGCCCACAGTTTCTTATTCATGATGCGAAACAGCCACGGCATAGCCCACAAACAGGGAAGCATCAGTGCCTCGTAACAATTCTTTGCAGTAGGCAGGCGTATCTATCACCATTTAAAGAAGAGGACATGAAAGTTCATAGCATTTAAGTAATTTGTTCAAAATCATTCATTAAAAACGCGGCAGAGTTAGTTCTCAAACCCAAAAGCCCTGACTCACGTCCAGTGCTCTCTCTGTTGCACCACATGGCTGCCTTTTCCTGCTTGAAAGAACTCGGTGATGTAGGCTTCAGATAGAAGAGGAAAAGAAGCATAAGAAATTTCCATTTCTAAAGATAAATAGATGCCAACAACTTCCAATTCCCTGGCTAAAAATACTTTGAAGAAACTGTGACTGGACCACAGCCAAAGACAGCCTTGATGCAAAAATCACATTATTCTTTAGGTTCCATCAAATGTGCATCTCCCTTTCCCTTATTTCCCCTGGGCCACAGGAATTACACAGACAGTGCCTGAGTGACTGAGGGCACCAGGGGTCTATAATAATTCAAACATACCAACATGAGGCCTAATTTTAGACTTTCCCAAGATAGTGAACATTCTGGGGGTCTGAAGTGCTTCCATTTTGGTTGCTGGGTCTACGGATTCTTGGTAATTAGCAAAGATGGCTTAAAGTTCACCCAGAGCAGTCAGCCCCATCATCGGGAATGGAAGAAGAGCTGGGCAGCGAAAACAGCTCGAGCTATGAATTGCATTTGGAAATTGCGTTTTCACTAGATGTCTTGCTGTCTGATCTCTGACAAAGGAGTCTCATTTGCTGACCCTGCCAAGGACAAAGAAAACCTGTTTCATTATTGCAAAAAGGATGAGTGAGCCTCTGCTCACTTGGGAAGGGGCAAGCAGGCTATCTGCACCAAAAATATCTACCTTACCTTCACATTCATCATTGGCATTCTACTTCTGGTCTTTATGACCTTTGCAAAAGGTTTCTCTATGGGCCCAAGGACAGCAGTGACCTTCATGCATTTTTACAGCGCTTCTACAATGTAAGAAGCCAGAATGGTAGTGGTGGGGACATCTCTGTTAGCAGAGAAGAACCCTGCATACACTACCTCTTACCTCTAGGTAAAGAGAATCTCCAGGGAAGGTGCATACAGTGAACAGAAGGGAAGTCTCCCAAACACCCACCACCTGCCCAGGGAGCTAAGAACCCCAAATGCCAAGTCAGGCCACGAGAAGCATCCATTTAACACATTTTGTTAAACCTCTATTGTGTGCCAGGAACTGTCTTGGCTAGAGTGAAAACAAAAAGAATGAGCCACAGTCTCTGTCTTCATAGATGGCGTAGTCTAAGGGGGAAGACCACATATATACTTGAAAAAATATTATAATGTTATTTATAAAACCCTTTGGAGTACAGAGGCAAGAGTAATCAGTTCTGCCTGGGGCTGGGTGGAGGAGTAAGAAAAGTCTTCACGGATAAGGGGTCACTTGTATGTGTATTGAAGGACGAATATAAACCCATTCCAGGCACAGAAGAACAAAGGGAAAGGCAGTTCAAACAAAAAGCGTGAACTAAGACAAGGAGATGCAAAAGTACCTATGTGGAGGATAATGAGTACTTTAGAATAGCTTCAGCTATTCAAGGGGGCCAAGTCAATGAGATTTGATGGAACAGAATATCAGAAATAAGAAAGATGCACAGAAAAAAAGCTTCAAACATCTGTAAGAAAGTCCCCTTGAAACTTTGGCTGAGTGCTGATCTGTGCATGAGTGAGAGGAAATTTCCCAAGGTTAAGGAAAGAACAATGAAAAAATAGTCAACCAGACAATTTCCATACCTCACACAAGGCTGCGATTAGTTCATGCTCCCAACTGCTGAAGCGGAATGACTTCATCATACAAGGGACATCAGGCTAAGTCCTCAAAAGGTTGTGGCTTTAGTAATGACATTAAATTATCCCTAGACCAAAGGCAACTCTGGACATGTCCTAACAAAAGCTAAAAGTAATTTGACAGGATTCAACTGATTCCATGTAACTTGACCAAATGCTATAACATGTTCCAACTCTATTTAGAAGAAAACAGCAGAACTCAGCACATAATGACGTAAAATTCGCAATGTCCAGCATCTAGTAAAAACTTACCAGGTATGAGAAGACAATAAGCAGAGGAAAATTAATCAATAGAAAAAGATCCGGAAATGACAGATTGGGTAGAATTAATAATCAAGTACACTGAAACAGCTATTTTAAATATGTTCTACACGAGGAGTTGGCAAACTTTCTGTAAAGGTCCACATAGTATATATTATGGGATTTGAAAGCCAGATGGTCTCAACTCAACTTTGCCACTGTAGTGCAAAACTTTGCCACTCAACTTTGCCACTGTAGTGCAAAAACAGCCATGGACAAAGCACAAATCTTCCCACCAAAAACTGGAAAGTACCCAAACGACCATCAATTCGTGAGTGGATAAACAAGCATGGTACACCCATCACTGGAATACTACTCAGCAATAAAATGAATAAACGACTTAAATACACAATAAAAGTAATAATCTTAAAAGCATTATGCTAAGTGAAAAAAAAAAAAAGCTAGTCCCAAAATGTTTCATACTGTATGATTGCCTTTACAAAAAATTCTAGAAAAGGCAAGATACTAGCAACAAAAGGCATATCAGTAGTTGCCACGGATTAGGGATGGGAGAAGAGATTGACTGCAAAGAGGCAGGAGGGAACTTTTCTGAGTGATGGAAATGTTCTCTATATCGTGATGGCGGTGATGGGTAGCAAAACTCTTCACGTTTTCAAAATTCATTAATTGTACACTTTAAAAGGGTAGGTATATAAAATAGATTTTAAAAGAATCAACTGTAGGGATCTTAGAAATTAACAATTTGAGAGTTGAAGTATAAAGCTGGCTTTATAATTGGACTGAAAAACATAATGGATGCGGTTGAAGAGTAGATCAGTGCGCCGGCAGAGAATGTGATGAAATTCTCCCAAAAGACTGCGTGACGTCCAAAGAAGGGAAAGGGTAGTATAGCTAGGAAATGTGCGGCATAAACCTAAAATTTCCACCTCATTCCAGAAGATGAAAACAGAAAATAGAGGACAGGAAATAATACTTTCCTAAAATTTTGAGAATTTCTCCTTTTATTACTTTGATTAGCTTCCTTCTTTTGAGGACAAAGACTTCATGAGAAAAATTAATAGATAAGAGAAATACTATTGGAAATATTTGCAACATATGTGACAATGGATTCATGTTTAGAATAGTTAAAGAGCAACCTCAAATTCATAAGAAAGAGGCAAACAATTGCACAGAAAAATGAGAAAAGGAAATTAACATTTACTGAATAAGTAATATATGACAAGTATTATAAGAATATGCTCACTTTCACAAGTGATCAGAAAAAAAGGCTAATTAAAATAAGATATAATTTTGCCCCATCATATTTATAAATACTTAAAAGAATGATAATATCAAGAGTTGAGAATTTGAGAACATAGGTACGCTCAGGCACTGTTTTGAAGATTATTTTTTAAAGCTAATATTTAATAGTATTTCTCAAAATTAAGGTATGAATTCTTTTGATCCATCAAGTACACTTCTAGGAATATATCCTAAAGAATTTTTTTATCTGAAGAGATACATGTACAAGGATGATTGTATATAATACTAAAAGTTGTACATAAATGTCTACCAGAGAACAATTCAGCTTCTATCTATGGATTATTATTCAAATGAAAAAAATGGCTGGGGTAGATCGTCATGTAGTGACGTGGAAAGATCTTCAAGATATATTATTAAATATAAAAATTACACAGCACAGAAATTACACAAACAGACACATACACGCAGCATGCTCTCGGTTCTATTTTTTAAATATGTGTGTAGATGAATGTTAATGTAGGGGCTGTCTGGAAGGATATATGGCAAAATGTTCAAGTGGTAATGAGGAAGAAAGGAGAGATGAAGGAGAGTTTTCACATTTTGTTCTATTTGCTAATTAGTAATTATTTCCCCTATGAGGTTCTAGATGAAATGAACACAAAGAAAACAACAGCAAAGGAAGTCAAAGCACCCAATTTATTAGCAGGGCTGAAACTATAAATCATAGTTCTGATAAATGTTGTCGGTGTCATTGCCTGGAGCCCCAGGCCTGAAGATGGGTTTGAGAGGCCTGTTCCTCTTCCTAGCCCACACCCAGATTTCCAGTTAGCCACAAGGACCAGGAGGCCAAAGGGGAGGAAGAAACTAAAAACACTGAGAGAATAAAAGAGAGAGAGAGTTCTCAATGCTGGACACTTCTTTTGTAGTCTTGGCTCCATTATGTCAAAAGCCTACTTGAAAGAAGAAAATGAAAGAGGGAGAGAGAAAGAGAAACCTGGTCCTCAGGCTAACAGCAGCTGGGGAAAGGAAAAAGCAGAGAAGAAAGCCAGGTACCTGACCTCGTGGTCCTTCTTGCTGAGAGTAAAGAGTGGTTCCCAGCCACAACCTTAGAATCAGATTCGTATTCCTCTGCTTTGGGTGAGGAATAACAAGAGAAGCGCGAAGCTTTTGGTAAGAAGAGTAACTAAGAGCTTGACCTCTCCCTCCATTCTACATTCCCACACTAGGCTGGCTACCTAATTTGCAGAGCCCTTTGCAAAGTGAAAATGCAGGTTCTCTTGCTCAAAAATTAAGAACTTCAAAATGGCAACAGCAGAGCATTTAACCAAGCCCAGGGCCCTTCTGAGGGCTAGGCCTTGTGAGGACTACACAGGTTGCAGACCTATGAAGTCAACAGGGATATGGCTAGAGGAGAGAAATAGGGACCCTCAGGGAAGTCTGCCCCACAAGTCTGGATGACACTTTCCCAACACTTACTTCTATGTATTTGTATCAGTCAGGGTCTCAGCAGAAAAAGACAGCATCCTCAAAAACTGGTGGTTAAGAAAGCTTAATGAAGGGACTTTGCACAAAAGTGTGGCAGAGTGAAGAGAAGGTGGGAAGCTGCCACCCTTCTTAGGCCTGAAAGAGCAATGGGAAGATGTGGTTACTAGAACTCAGAGACGCTTGGAACTCTACAAAAAGACCAGAGAAATGAGCACTGCCTGACTTAAGTAAACAAATAAATCCCTGCCAACCAGAGGCCCTGAGGAGGGGAGTCAGGAGGCAAATATCCCAACCTTTCTCTCCTCCTGCCCTTGGATCTCCTGCTGGGTCTTCCCACTGGCGGAATTAGAAGCCAGAGGGCAAAGTGGCAGGATAATGCTGCCCACAAAGGTCTGCCTTCAGGGCAGAGACCAGCATGAAAGTGGCTCTCGGGGGATAAATGGAAAGTCCACTGCATGGGACCAAGGAGACAGGCAGAGCAAAGGTAGCCCTCAGAAACTTTTGAAAAGAGCTAGAAAGAATATCAAGGAAACTTCTAGGCCCTATTAGTCACAAATATACAACATATTCTCTTTCCTATCTCAAATTACACCCAAGGACCCAACTTAACTCACCAAGATTGTTATACAGTGAGCACTAAATGGCACCAGAGACCAAATAACATAATGCCAAACAGTGTAAAAATGCCCCAGACTTACTACAAGCTGCCTCCCAGAGATAAAGAAGCCAGAGCCTAGAATATAAAAAATGTGATGGGAAGGAACAGCGCCGTGGGGATATCCACTGAGAAAATGTAGATTTAGGGGCTCTCTTGGTGCCATGACCTCTTTAAGCAATATTTAAGATGCAAGGATGGCAGACATTCCAAGTAGGTGATTTCAGAGAAGAGCAGTCAATTAAGTAATTCCGGGGGCTTGAGATCATCCTGCATCCTATGAACACTGTCAATGTTCCCCTATGTGGTAACAGTCTGTGCTGAAAAATCTACAGCAATTACTTTTGTCCTCCCAGACCTTTGAGCACCTACTTCAATCAGATGAAAGGTGAAAACAAGAGCTAAATGTGCCCCTTTGTCACCGCGAGGGCAGTGCTGTGCTTGATGGAAGCCTTCATGAGGCCCATTTATTCAAGTCTTTTTTGGGGCCCGGCGACAAAGGTGGTCAACTGGGTCACTCAAAAACAGCAATTGCCAAAAAAACTGGGGACAGGAACATTTGAAATCAATATCCCTTAAAAAAAATCAAGTGCAGCTCATTGCGTTCCTATTATAATTTTGCTTCGCCTCTGCTTCAGCCCGGAAAGAGTAATGACAGTTGAAAAACATTTATTTACCCATTCTTTCCTTCATGGCATTTTGTTTTGTTGCATTTATTTTGCTGCCTTTTCATCTCTAGCTATATGTGGGACATTTCTGTAATAAAAGTCAAGGGCAAACATTTCACTGTAATGTCATCCTCTAAGTGTGTGCCCTGAGGCAAGTCAATTCACAGAAAAACAGCCTTTAAAAGCTGAAATGAATTTTAGCATCATCACCAAACACTCACTTTACAGATGGGACATATAGAGGTAGGGGTATCAAAGTCTCCAAGAAAGTCAGGATAAGAGCTCCCTCCACCCTCTGTGGACCCACCCCCTCTTCAGTGAAGGCTCGGATCGATTCATTTTGGTTCAATTCAATCCCGTTTGTTTCAATTCAATTACCATCTAAGGAGTGTCAATCACACACAAAGTACTCTTTTAATTAACAGAAGAAATTTAGCAATAAGTGAAACCGACCCTATCATAGCACAGTAGAAAAAGTGTGATCTTTGACATCAGAATCATTTCTAATCCCAACTCAGCCACTTATCAACTGTGGGACTTTCGGAAAGTTACTGAGTCATTCTTACTTTGGTTTCCACATTTGGAAAATGAGAATCAAACCACCCACCTCCCAGAGTTGTAAGAACTTAATACAACAGTGCGAGTAAAATCCCAGCACAATGCTGAAATGATTGTTCTGTCTAATCCCATTTTCCTCTCTATGGGCCTCCCATTTGGTCCTTATCTACGTTCCCATAACACTTTGTAATACCTCTATTATAACATTTATGAAACTGCCCTATAGTTATCTGTTTCTGCCTGCCAATAGATCTGTCATACCTTAAGGGAAAGACCATGTATTATTTATTACTGGCGATTGAAGGTGATAAAATATATGAAAGTGCTTCACTAACTATAAAGCCCCTGTGATGGTTAATTTCATGTGACGTGAAACCTTGGGCTGGCAAATGGAGGACTGAGGGACAGGGGGTTAGTGTGCCTCACTTTCCTCCTCAACAATAACTGAATATTTATAGTATCTGAAAACTGGGGAGAAATTTGGTGGCACAAATGCAGACTTTATGTCCCTCCCCGCCTCCTGCAGGAAACAGGATGAGGGTAGGCAGTACCTGGGGGGCAGGATGGTTAACCTCTCCTCCCTCCATCCGTTCTGGAAGTTTTGGGCCCTCAGTATCTGCAACAGCTGGCCTTGGGCAAATAAAAGACTAGTTTGTTTAACAACAACAAAAATGTATTTTTTAAAATACATCAGGGTATAACTTAGTGCCAAAACAAGAGGTACTGATAATAAAAGCTATAAAACTCAGAGAAGATATAAAGAAATGAGGACTGGAGTGTGCATTTACTCAACTAATATATTTATTGACTACCTCCGATGGGCCAAGCAATGTACCAATGTATAATGTACAATGTATTAATGCTATGGCTAGCCGATAGAAGCTTTCGACAGCTGACAGGTTTGAGGTGAGCTTGCAAAGACAGGAAATATTTAGTTAGGCAGATAAAAGGGCAGTGACTTTCTAAAGAAGTGCAGATTTTAGAACCAGCAAACTTATTACAGATTTAAACACTTAATCATCACTTGGCTAGGCTATACTACCCAGTTATTTAAACACTAATGTAGGTGTTGCTGTGAAGGTATTTACATGTGTGGCTAACATCTAAAGTAAAGGGAATCATCCTCCACAATCTGGGTGGGCCTCATCCAATCAGTTGAAAAGCCTTAAGAGGAAAACCGAGGTTTCCCAAAAGTGACAGAAATTCTGCCTGTGGACGACAGTGTCAACCCTTCCCTTAGAGTTTGCAGTTGGCAGGGCTGCCCTACAGATTTAGGACTTGCCAACTCCCGCAATCACATTAGCCAATTCCTAGAAATAAGTCTCTTCATAAAGATAGATAGAGTTGTAGATATAGCTATGGATGTGCCATAGCCATATACATGTATACACAAACACATATGCAATACATCCTACTGGTTCCGCTTCTTTTTTAGAACCGTGACTGATACAAATTTCCCCTGACAAGCATCACACAAAGATTTATTATTACCTATGGTCCTTCTCACTTTAAAATTCCATGACCTCATTCCTGATTTCAATCTCCTTCCACTTCTCCTTACTGCTCAATAAATCCTAAGACACTCATTTCATCATATTAACCCCATTGTGCCACAAACTGTATGACTTTTAACAAGTTATTCAAACTTTCAAGTCTTAGTTTCTTTATATATCAAGTGAAATATAAATGGGATAATGCAGATGAAGTGTTTGCCAAGTGCCTGGCCCATAATGAGTATTCATTAAATGTTAGCTTATTTTATTATTGTTATTTTGTTGTTGTTATTATTATTGTTGTTGTTGGTCTGGGACAATGGGAGCAGCCCACAGTGTTATCGTTCTGACTCATATTTTAGGCTGCTGACCTCATCTATTGGAAAGAAAGTAAGGAAAGGAGTCTTGAGATGGGAGTTACGGTACTACCTCCAATAACCAACAATGATCTGTACAAACCTCAGACGGTTACTCAATGTCCTCAAAGCTCAATTCCTCAATGAGGTAGTTGCTGGCTCCAACTTTTTCATTATTCTGAGGCTCAGATAAGTCAGTGTCAGAGTATACCACAAACACACACACAAACACAGTGGATACTCAAGAAATACTTGTTGAATGAACAAATGGTCATATGAACGACTATTGATAGGCCTTTTACAAAGTAAAAATGACAGACCAGTTCATCATAGAAAACAAGGCGCTCTAACCAGTTACCCTCTAATGCAAATCACGAAGTTTCCAGTTTAGAATTCATAGGCAGATGCAGAGGTAGATAGCAAAACCACAGGATGATACAAGGTCGTTTATTTATATAATTGTGCTGTTGGTAAACATGCAAGGGGGAATAAGAAACAACGTGGTTGAAAATAAGAAGTTGAGGAGAAAAGGATGCATTTTGCCACATGATAAAAAACCAGTTTGCTCTGTGACAGTTTTGTGCACTGGCAATATTTAGAAGCGGCAAATGTCATAGAAAATATAATCATTTGGAAAGGAAGTGAAAATGGTGATTACTATTTACAAAATCCAGTGTAGTTAGATTCAGCCTCTTCTCTGCTATTTTAAATAAAATTCACATATGCACACACATTTATGCCTGCCCACTGGGTACCACTCAAACTAAAAGGGCAATCAGTAGAGCTGCAAATTAGGCGGCTCCAAGTTTTACAGTGTCACGGGCCAGATGTAGAGGAATCTGGATTAGAAATGAGGTAAGACCAGAGAGTAAGGCAGCTGGGGAGACTCCACTGCGGGCCATGGAAGGCAGCCCAGCCAGGTGGATATCCAGACCGTACGAGGCAAGTGACCGTGGATCCAGCACATAGCATCAGGAAAGGACAGCAAGAGACACAGGTAGCATGAAGGTGGAGGGAGGGTGGAGAACAGGAATGGGGAGATGGAAGTGAGGGGCTGAGGGTGGAAGGATGAAGGAGGAGAATAGGGAGGAGACAGCATAAGTTTGGGTAGGCATCTCCTGGGAGTACTGGCAACAGGATCCCAGCTTCTTTCCTGGATCGAGTTATCAGACTTTTCTTTAGCTCCCTGCTCCTATCCTGCTTCTCCTAAACATTCGTTCTCAGCTGCTTACTACTCTCACCTTTTATATTCCCTCTGGTATTCTCACCTCTGTCCACAAGGTCAACTATCGCTTGTATGCTGATTGCTCACAAATCTACAATTTCAGTCCAAACCTATATCCTAAGCAGTAGACCCTTCTAACTGTCTACCAGACATTTTCATTAGTTGTCCTGTAGACGTGTTAAACACACTGTTTCCAGTGCTGAATGAGCTCTCTCACTTCTTCATTTTCCGTCTCTGTTTGGGCAACACCTTCCATCCAATTACTCAAATCGGAGTTATTTCTATTGACCTCACCTCCTTTACCACCTTGGCTCCCGCACACGCCCACTAGGTCACTTTACCCCCAGAGACATTTCTATTACAACAGTTAACGCATTGACCTATAAATTTTCATTTGTGTGTTTTTCTCTGAGTGATCTACTGGCTTCTCAAAGAGAGAGAGTTAAGCATGTAGTAGTGAGCACTTAACAGTAACTGCTAAATACTTCTCAAAATTTTGCTGGGGGCCCTTAAAAGGTTCAGAGCTGAATTGAATGAGGCTGAGTTGACCCACATAAGCCCTGATGAGGAACAGTTGGTGTCACAGGATACCATATCTGCCACTGTTCCTTTAATCTGCTTTACAACAGATAGCAAGCAGGCTGTGAAACCTGCCTCTCTGGGCTCAGTCGTTCACCAGAATCCAGGGACCTAAGTACTTACAGCAGGACTTCCCAGACGTGAGTGCATAATTGCTTACCAGCTCCAGGTCCTTTGGCCCCACCCAAAATCTTGAAAAAACAAAACCTCGGGGAGGAACGTGAGTCCCGAGGAATGTCTTGTTCATCCAAGATGCTAGAGATGAAAAGGACGTAAATATATAGCTTATCTGTGGAATGATATTTTCCTTAAAAATGTAGTCCTAGAGTCCTGCCCCATCATGTAATGGTTAAATTCACACACTCTGCTTTGGCAGTCCCGGGTTTGCCGGCTCAGATCCCAGGCACAAACCTACACACTGCTTATCAAGCCATGCTGCGGCAGGGGTCCCACATATAAAATAGAGGAGGATGGGCACAGATGGTAGCTCAGGGCCAATCTTCTTCAGCAAAAAGAGGATTGGTGGCAGATGTTAGCTCAGAGCTAATCTCCCTCAAAAAATATATATATATGTATATGTATATATATAATCCTATAGACTGGCAGTTGATTTGTACTCCTGCAAATTTGTCATTTGATCCAAAGTATATAATCTCACTTTCTTCTGCCTCAATATCACTATTTAATTTAGGGAGTAATCTGTGCACATTGTGTAACCAAGTACTTCTTGTCACTTAGTTTATTCTCTTCTGCAAGTGCAATACCAAGATCACCAAGATCACCACCAATTCTAAAACAGACAACAGCTCTTCTGATGAGTTAGAAGCAGAGATGTGGAACCATTGAGAAAATGCTTGTCTGCATCGCAATATGTACAGTCTCTTAGAAGAGCCCTCTTTCAAAGGAAAGGAATATTTCAAATAGGAGAGATTTGATTGGCTCTCAGATAAACCTCTCAACTCTGAGAACCAGGTTTCTCAAAGACTGAGAGAGGCTCACTCAAGCTACTTTCAGTTTTTGAGGCTCATGGTAGATTAAAAATTAAATATACCAGAACAGGATTATAAAAATTGTGATACAGGGGTCAGCCCAGTGGCATAGTGGTTGGGTCTGTGCACTCTGCTTTGGTGGCCCAGGATTCGCAGGTTTGGATCCCAGGTACAGACCTAGCACTGCTCATGAAGCCATGTTGTGATGGCCTCCCACATAAAATAGAGGAAGATTGGCACAGATGTTAGCTCAGGGCCAATCTTCCTCAGACATAAACACAAAAAATTTACGTTTACATTTAAGATTCCAAATATTTTAACACAAAACATATAATGTCTGCATGTAGAACTGCATTTGCTCATATACTTTGCGAATTTGAGACCTGAGTCAAAGGGCCCTTCTTTCCCTCTTCCCTAGCTCCCCCCATCGGAGGATCCACTAAAGATGACTGCATCTGTTCAAAGAGCAAGAGAATCTGACCCCCTTTCTTCCTTCCTTCCCTATTAAAGCCAATTAATGTGCAAAAAATAAACTAAATTACATGGCATTTGTTTAATGCAGAATTTTTTCTTAATAATGACTGTAACCATTTTCCATAGATTTTGAAACCTAACCACCTTCAGAGAGTTTAAAACACTTTTTTTCAGTGGGGCTGTATCCCTTTTGTCTTTCACATTTAAGCATGTAATCAGGACTTCTCCTGGCTCTGATAGAGTAAAATGCAACAGCCTAAGGCTTCCAATAAGAACAATTAGAAAATCCAGACAAACTTTTTTTTTTTAAAGATTTTATTTTTTTCCTTTTTCTCCCCAAAGACCCCCCAGCACATAATTTTATATTCTTTGCTGTGGCTCCTTCTAGTTGTGGCATGTGGGACGCTGCCTCAGTGTGGTTTGATGAGCGGTGCCATGTCTGCGCCCAGGATTCGAACCAGTGAAACCCTAGGCCTCTGAAGTGGAGCGTGTGAACTTAACCACTTGGCAACGGGGCCAGTCCCTCCAGACAAACTTTTTTAAAAATAGGAAAACAAATCTCTTTTAAAGCATCAGAGAGCTGTCAGCTATCAAATCAGGCAGACCACTGAGGCCAATATTCCAGAGAGAAGGAAAGATCATTGAAGTCAGCTCAGTTTTCTTCCTGCCACGTTTCCTCTCAGAATATTTGCCAACTTTTGGCTCAGGATAGAAAGCTGAGGAGCAGCAGGCAGCTGCGAAGAAGCAGAGGGGCAGCAGAGCTTTCAGCAATTGTATAAGGTTGAAAAGGTGAAAATGTGAGCTCTTGGCTGTCAAAGGCATCTAGGACTTGAAGGGCCAAAAGCTCCGAGAGAAGGGGAAGGTTCAGAAAAGTGAGTTCAACACTTATCACCAGTTTTCTCCCTGAGGAATCTGATGATTCTTAAGCTATAAAGGATAAGAGGCCAAGAAGTCAAACAGGAAGTGACTGAAAATGGCAGAGTTTGGGGGAATCTCACAGTAATTTGGAGACAAAAATTAGAGTTCAAGACACACTCCTGAATGGGAGTAAATAGCACAGGCTCTCATTTGGGCTCCCTGGAGTTCTATATTCTAGTAGTGGGAATGACCTAGAGATCGACCACACATTAAAAAGATTGAAACTTGGAATTTCTACTTCCATGTAGGATGTAAAACTTGAACATAGTGTTGCTTCCATCCTAACAATGAGAAAAAGCTGAAGAACCTACAAAATCACAACTTTTCTAAGCTGATTAGGGAGTTAATGTCACAAGGCAACCAAGTGGCCTGAATTCCAAGGAGCGATAGACCCCTCCAAAGATAAATGGGGTATGGGCTGGTATCTGTGGCAGAGCATGAGAGGAACGAGTAGTAGAATTGTTGGAGGCCACTGTGGACTAGCATGTCGGTCTGGAACAGCCGATGGCCTCACACTCAATAGGAGTCCACACTCACTCGTAGGCTCTTTTTTCATGAGCCTCCACTCACAAGAAAGATTGGGGAAGGGTGGGAGACCAAAGAGAACGTCCCTAAGTGGTGCGGGTCTGCAGGAGTTTATTGGCTGTCTCCTGCTGACTAAACACAACTCTTATAAGTTATAGATATATTCAGCTCTGTCACATACTACCAAACATTTGTAATACCACTTTAGAAAACTATACTTAATAAAGCTGTATATATATGCATTCTTCTCTGACCCATTCTACTTCTAGATAAATACTTAATAGGAATGAATGTATATCTTCACCATGAGACATACAGAGAAATGTTCAAAATTGATGTATTCATAATGACCAAAAACTAGAACTAATCCAAATATCCATCCACAGTACATCAGTATAATCCGTGGTGCATTCCTACAACAGGACGCCATACAGCAATGAGAACAACAAATTATTTCTACATGCAACCACATGAATGAGTCTCGTAAACACAACGTTGATTAAAGAAGCCAGATATGAAATAGCACATAGTATGTGATTCCATTTACATAAAGTTCAAAACAGGCAAAACCAGTCAATAGTGATAGAAATCATTATTAACTTTGGGGATGGGTATAGCAACAGGGAATAGATAGGAGGACAGCCTCTGGGCTGCTGGTAATATTCCATTTCCTGATCTGAGAGATCATTACATAGCAATCTCCTTTGCAAAAATTCATTGAGCTCTACCTTTAGAATTTGTGCTCTTTTCTGTTGTATATCTTACTTCAACAAAAACCTACATAAAAAAATGTTTTCAAGCAGAAAATAATATTCACAGTTTTGAAATACAGACAAATACTATTTTTTAACTTTAACAAATTTAAATTATGCTTACATGTGAGCAGGCTCTATTCTAACTGTTTTATGAATAACAACACATTTAGTCTTTGTAGCAACCTTACAATTTATTATCTCCATTTTACAGATGAAGATATGGAGACTGGGAAAGGTGCGGTGACTTCCCCAAGCACTCAGAGCCAGCGTCAGGGCAAGAATCTGAACCCAGGCAGATTGTGCTTTTAACCAGCGCTTCACGCTGCAAGAGGGACTCACATCCTCTTATCTCCTTCCTGCTCTAAATAAGTGTTCTCACTTGTACATTTTTTAAAGTTCTTTTATATATGTGTGCATTTAGATTACAATATCATCAATATTACTAACAACTTCCGTTTTTTATCCTTATTCCTAATATTTGGCTGTTCTGAAATAATAAGCAATGGGTTGATAAACAATGAATGAAGTACTTATATAATTTCAGACAGTTCCATCCATCTTAAGGCAAAGAGAGAGATGTTGATTTTTCAGCTCTCTGTAGTTCTATGATTTTATGAGTCGCGTCTCAGAGCAGGTCATTCCCAGGGTAAATGAGTTGGGTCCAGACTGAAATCATGCACTCATTTATTCATTCTTTCATTCATTTACTCAACAATAGAATTTGAACGCCTGCTGTGTTCCAGGCACTGTTTTAGGGGTGGAGGATATTGTGATCCACGAGACAAAGTTCTTGTCCTCAAAGAATTTAATTTCAGTGAGGATATGCTGGCCAAATAACAGATAAATATACCACATAATGGCAAATAGTAATAACTGTCAAGGAGCAAAAGAAATCAGAGGAAGGGGATAGAATGTGGCAAAAGGATTGTGCAGACAGTGCTGAGCTATTTTATGTAGGATGGCCAGGGAAGGCCTCTTTGAGGCAGCAACATTTGAGTGGATGACTGAATAAAGTAGGGATTAAAGCACATGGATATAGAGAAAGAGATTTCTTTCTCTATCTATCTATCTATCTATTTACCTTTCCATCTATCTCTCTCTCTATGCATCCATCCATCCATCCATCCACTCATCCATCTATCCATCCATCCACCTATCTATCTATCCATCTCTCTCTCTCTCTCTCTCTCTTTATCCATCTATCTCTCCCTATCTATCTATCTATCCATCTATCCATCCATCCGTCCATCTATCTATCCATCCATCTCTCTCTCTCTCTCTCTATCAGTCTATCTATGTTAAGAGTAGTCCTGCCAGAGAGAACAGAAAGTGCAAAGATTCTGAGGTAGAAAACATTTGACAGTTTGGGGAAACAGATAGTCCAGTGTGCCTGGAGTGGAGTGAGCTAGGAAGAGAGAGGCAGGATGAAGTTGGAGAAGTCATCAGAGGCCAAACCCTGCAGGGCTATGTAAACTCTGACAAACTTGACATTTGTTCTGAGAGTGATATGAAGCCATTTGGAGGCTTTTGAGCAAAAATGAGGTATGATCAGATTTTTATTTCCAGAAGATCATTCTGGCAACCATATAGAAAATATATTATAGGAGAGAGGCAGGGCATAATAATTATGGTTACAGTGATTCATATTGTTGTCAGGCAGCATCCTTTTGTGAATGTTTCAATGTCTAAAGTTTAGTTCAGCTCCCCTAGGTACTGTGTTACTGGTCTAGTCTGACTCTGTGATCTGGGATTAAATTCTTTCCCTGTGTGAGTGAATGGATTCCCTCTTCATGAGGTAAAGTAATGTTGAATCATTCCTTCAAACTGGCACCTGGGGAGAGCCTTACTATATTACTTTGCTGCAGTAACAAAGCACCACAAACGGTTGGCTTAAACAATGGAAATTTTTTGTCTCAAATTTCTGGAGGCCAGAAGTCCATAATCAAGGTGTCAGCAGAATTGATTCCTTCTGAGGGCTGTGAAGGAAGGATCTATTCCAGGCCTCTCTCCTCAGCATGTACATAGCTGTCTTCTCTCTGTGTCTCTTTAAGTTGTCTTACCTCTAGCCATGTCTGTTTCTCTTCACGTGACATTCTTTTTAGAAAGACACCAGTTACATTGGATTAGGGCCCACCCTAAGGACCTCCTCTTAACTTCATTAATTATGCCTGCGATGACCCTATGTCCAGACACGTACGGTCATATTCTGAGAGGGTTAGGACTTCAGCATATGAATTTGGAAGAGATAATTCAATCATAAAACAATAGGCAAAGACCAGAGACATAGGGGGAAAAAAACAACCTCAGAAATAATCCCTTCCACTCCTGTGCCTCGTGTTGAATTCACGGAAGCCTTGTATTACTGTGGTTTTGCTGATTGTTGCCAAATCTACCTTTTACACAATTATAGTAACTTCTGTGACTTGAACGCCTACCGTTGGCCAGCATTATGCAGTCTTCTGTATGTGTTATCTCATTTAGTCACACATACTCTCTATGGAATAGATTTTGTTACGTACATTTTACAGATGAAGAAACTAAAAGCCAGAGAATATCAATAACTTCCCCAAAGTAAGTACTGGGAATTTGCCCAAAGCAAAATAAAATGCTGCCGACATAAACTCTTGGCCGTAGTATTATTTTTTCTTTAAACTCCTCGCTAACTAGAAGGAATATTATATAGCAATTACAACAGAAAGGATGAGCACAAGGAAGAATCATGGAAAAGTTTATTTCGAATAATATTAAGAAAAGAGAAAACAGAATGCAAGATCATATATGTGCTGTAATGATATTTATGCAAAAAAGTGTCCATACATCTAAATAAACGTTGAAAGAAATCAGAGAGAAAGATAACTCCTGGGAATGTGGGTCATGGGATTGTAGTATAATTTTCTTCTTAATGTTCTAAATGCTAATGTTAACATTTTAAAAGTACAAGTGTAATTTAAACAATTTAATATATTAATCTTTCCATATTAACTAACTGGAATTCAAATGCCAGGATGCACCCCCTCAATGAAATTATTTTGGGCCTTCAAGGATATAAAACTACAGTTAATCTCAGCAGTCAAACAATTCGTGATGCTATGTTTTCCCTTCATGCTGACTTCAAGGGCTACACAGGAAGATCTAAAGGGCTGCAGGGCTGCCTGCTCTATGAACTCTGTAAGTATTAGAGATCAAGTATCGTGGATGAAGAAGGCATAAATCCACATCTCATTAGATGCGGCAGGGAGGGCAGCCAGCCATCTGGCTTGGATTATACGCATGCACATCCAGCTGAGGTAGAGAATCAACTCAGAAGGCTGTACTGCCAAGGTCATTTCATCTCTCTCCACCCATCTCCACCCCTTCCTCTCATCTGTCTCTTAGGGAGAGGCAGCTTGCAAAGAAGGAAGCACTCTTTTCCGGAGAACGCCCTAGGACTGTCTGGAAATCTTTTTGCCATTCACTGAATATTCATGGAAATTCCCTGAATATTAATATTTATGACAATTCCTTGAATATGCGTCTGGTGTGTGACTGTGAAAGAATCATAAAAATTAATTATTTTCTTTGAGTTACCACCCATTAGGTCAAATTTGCATGCTACAGGAAGAGCTATTGGAAGTTGGCCTCTGGCAGGAAGCCGCCTGTAAGCCCCCAGGTCTGATTCATCTGCTTAAGGGCATGTGCTGGTTGTGGTTGATAGTGACGTCTCTCAAATTTGGGTCAAGGAGAGCTCCCTTAGCCTCATTTGACCACTGCTTTATCAGCTAATTTCTCCTTGCATCAAAGGGATAGGGAAACTGGTGTGGTCACATCATTAGGACAAGGAGAAAAGAATCCTACAGGGTGTGGGAGGATGGGGCATGGGAGAGGAAGTGTTAGAAAGACTGAGAAGTACCCACTCAGTCTCAGAATTGCCAAGTGTTCCTTCTGTCATCTCCTGGCTTCTGTGTCTTTGCTCATGCTACGCCTCCCACCCAAAATGTCAGCCCTTTTCTTCTGCACGCACCAAAATCCCACCCTCTTCAAAGTCCAGGTCACATCCAACATCGTCCCCAAGGTCCTTCCTGGTTGCTCTAATCTATACTGAATTCTTCATTGCAATGACCGCAAAGGAGGAGACGTCTACATGGAAAGACAGAGTTGGTCAGTGAGCATGGGATCAGAACAAATAAGTTGAGTTCCCTGAATAGTTGGTAACAATATTGAGAGCCTGGGACATACATCTTTGTGTGGTTAGTAGCCAAGGGGACTGCACTGGCCAGACAGGGTATCTTATTCTCTATACTGGACTAGAGATGATATAATAAATTATTTTTATTTTCTCTGGGCTCCTAGTAAACCACTCCACTTCTCCAATACATTCTTCTTCACATAAGTTCTAACTCTTGAACTGCCAATGTCTCCAAAGCATCACCAAGCACCTTATGCAAGGTATTTGTCAAGAGCCTACATTATTGATTAGGTTAACTTTTTCCCCCCGACATTTTTCACTCTTGGCTCCTTGCTTGTGTCTTTTTGGTGTTAATGCCGTCAAGTCCAACTCTTAGCGATCCTGTGTGCAGCCATTCTGCCAGTCTTTTTTTGTGCCATCCTCTCACCTTCTGGTGCTATATCAGACAATGCTCCACTGCTCTTCATAGGTTTTTCACAGCCAATTTTTTTGTGGAAGTGTAAGTGGGTGGTCAGATCCTTCTTCCTAGCCTAGTCTGTCTTAGTCTGGAAGCTCTGCTAAAACCTGTCTACCAATGGGTGACCCTGCTGGTATTTGGAATACTAGTGGCATAGCTTTTAGCATCACAACAACACATAGCTGCCACAGTATGACAGCCAACAGATGGGTGGCGTGGTTCCCTGACAGGGAAACAAACCTGGGCCTCAGTGGTGAGAGGGCTGAATCCTAACCACTAGACCACAAGGGCAGCTCTCTTGTGACTCCATCCACTGTGATTCTTTTAAAGATAGCTAACCTTATCCTTTAAGAGTTTGATTGTACTGGTCTCACTCTCAGACTTAAGATTATTTTTGAATTCTGAGGGCATCTTACCTAGCACTCTCTTTTCATGAACTTCTACATCTCTGATGACTGTGTCTCTCTATTTAGCACTTGGTTTCATTCTATGCTGATTTGTCAATTATTGGTTCCATGCAAGTAAACCCTTACTCCTTGGTTTTATTGTAAACATAAGAGGCAAGGACAATGTCTGACACATCTTTGTTCTCCCGTAGGAACTAATAGACCCCGGGCAGCAAAGAGTATTTAATAAGCACTCAGTATTAGGTTTTGTCTTTAAGATGGGAGGACCTAGACCACTGACAAATGGCTCTGGGCAAGAGACGCCATTCCGCAGAAATACGTCAGATTGTGTGAGCATCTCCTTCCTGCATCTCTTTCTCTGCTTACCTCACATGCTTCACTGGCCTTCATCCTCAGCCACATAATTTGCAACATGGGTATCAATATCCAACCCTGGCTATGCGCCACAGTCTTACCTCTCAGGTCACAGCCTAAACCTAATGTCTGTTTGTTTCTTTGTATAACCCCATTCATCTCTGTTACCATCCTGCTAAGACCCAAATCACACAAACCATGATAGCATTTTCTTACTAAGCAGTGAAAACTTTAACAGTTATGACTGAGACAAGTTCATCACTTTATTGCCTAGTGTAGTCACTTGCACATTCCACAGTCTCCACAAACATGATTGAATGAAGCAATGAATGAATGAGGGAATGATTACTCTTCTTGTCCTAGGCACTAAAGATGCTGATTGCAATTTCCCTAAGATCAGGTCTTTGTGTCCTGAAATCAACAGAGTCTCAAACACACACACACACACACACACACACTCACATGAATTTCTCATTCCAAACTATCTTTCCAGTGCTCACTGATCCCCTCATCCTGATCCCTTTTCTGTATGGTTTTCTACAACTGCATCCCTGGCCTGCTTTGTAAAAGTCCATCCTACCTCTGTAGATGCCTGATGAGTTGGATTACCTCATGCCGTCTTATGTAAAATGAGAATGATAATAGTGTCTAGTTCTTAGTCAGATTTAAAGATAAATGAGAACACTCAAAAATCACTAATCTCAGTATCTGGCACAATTTAAGTGCTCAAAAGATATTGTTAATGCTCTTATTTTTATTAATTTATTAATAGCTACTTTACAAATGCAGCTATAATGTTAAACTCAACAAAATCTAAAATACATTCTTTAGAGTCCCACCTTAAGATGTTCTATTCCACTCCTGCTTGTCAATTTCTGCCACTGGCCACTCAAACTTTAACAATTAGTAGCACCTTTGATGTCTTCTCCTGCATCGCACTTCTTTTACCCCACAATACCGTCCTGCCTGGTTTTTCTAGCTGTAGGCTCTATTCTCTTTAGTAGATGCTTATTAGATCTAAAGGAATTCTCCTAAAATATTATTCTGATCATGTAACTCCCATTCTTTCCTTAGAAAACTTTCATGGCTCCTCTCTGCTAGTAGAAAAAGTTCAAATTCTTAACTGAGTATCCTAGTCTCTCCCTTATATGGCTCCAACTTTCCCTGTTTAATATCACTGACTCTACTAAATATTCCTCAGTTGCAGGAAATTGGAATTACTCTTAACCCCTGTATAGACTATTGTGTGGTCTTTCCCCTGCCTGAATTGATTAAGACAATCCACTTATCTAACCTCATTCTTCCCTGAGTAAGCCTTTCTATTTCACCACAGCCCATGCAACCAAGCTGTTTTACCTTAACACATGTATTTATTAACCAGAGTACTCATTTGGAAAGTATAATTTATAGTGTTCTCCTGGATATGAAAAACTCTTATGATTCACGTCTCATGAGAAATATTAAGCTGAACATATGACATTGACATTTATTAGGTCAAAGATGACCAAATACTGACAATTTCATATGGTTCAATATACAAATGTGATTACAAATACAAATCTAATTCTATTACCCACATATCCAGTGCTGTAGACATGGAATCTGTTTCTTTCCAGAAACATTATTTTTTAATTCACCAGACAACTCTTGCAGTTTTTCTGGCCACGTCATGGTGAGAGAGTCTAGGAAGTGCTAAAATCTCTGTTCCTCACCGAGTTGTGTTAATACAATCAAGAAATCTATGTCTGTTGCATGCCTGAGTCCCTCTAACCAGCACACTGTTCTTTGATTCTGAACTGTCCTCTGATTTCTCGATTTCTGAGAGTCTCTAAAATAAATTTCTCAGAAAGTGTCTTAGTACGTTTGGGCTGCTATAACAAAATACCACAGACTAGGTGGCTTATAAACAACAGAAATTTATTTCTGACAGCTCTGGAGGCTGGGAAGTCAAGATCAAGGTGTCAGCATGGTGGCATTCCGGTGAAGGCCCTCTTCCTTGTTCACAGCCCTTGCCTTCTCTCTGTGTCCTCACAGAATGGAAGGGGTGAGAGACCTCTATGAAGCCTCTTTTATAAAAACATGAATCCCGTTAGGCATGAGCTAATCACCTCTCAAAGGCCCCGTCTCCTATACCATCTCATTGGGCATTAGGATTTCAACATATAAACTTTGGAGGGACACAAACATTCAGACCAGAGCAGAAAGGTAAGAGTGTTCTAAAGTGGTATCTTCTCAACATCATAGTGGTCCAGTTAGCAAGAGTCAAAGACCTGCTGAAAGAAGTATTAGATCTGATATATAAGGAACAGAGAGTAACTTGAAGGATCAGACTACTGTATTCCCATCATAGAGGAATGAGAAACACTGTCACAGCCTTTCATTGTAGGCTCCTTGAGAATATATGCTGGCACATTCTGTTGAAAAATATAACACAACACCTAGCTCAATGAATTTTTGTGGATTGAAAAATTGAAGTCCTGGCACTCCATACCAGCCCTGAAACAGAGTACTAGACTAGGTTAAAGGACTCCATCACATTTTAAATTATTCAACTATTACAATATATGTACTTTTGATGGGCATTTCTTGATTATTCAGTTTTCTAATTTTGCTTCCACTATTTTCTATTCTTAGGTATGCATATATTCATGCTTTCCTTGAATTTCATGCTGTTTTTCAACCTTTGGGTATTCAGAATAGTGGGTAAGAATAGTTTAATGGTTTTCTAAGAATTGAGAAATTGTGTTAGTTCATTGATTGTCTTTTCATAAGTTTTCTGTATATATTTGCAATGATTTTTCTGCATCACAACATTTCTTTCAATACCCAGGAGGGAAGGGACCATGTAGTATATTTTTAGAAATTTAAAATAGAATTTTTTTCAGGTTTCCGGAACTAATAGATAATACTTGAATATTTTCTACTATCAAAAGTTATTTTCCTTTTAAGAGACAATAACCATTTGCAATACTTTGAACTATATATTTTTAAATTTTACATTCAAAAATAAATCTAGTGATCTGAAAATCACTAACCGTAACTAAGGTTACTGTTTAGTGAGCATTTATAACATGTCCGATGTTGTTCTAAATACTACAATATGTATTTCTATATTTAACCTTTCTGAGTCTGAGATTTAGAGTGGCTAAATAACTAAGTCAGGTGCTACAGCTATTATCATCAAAGCTGGGGTTTGAATCCTTGCTCTGTAAGCGCAAAGTGCCATCCTTAACCTCTACGCTGCATTAGCATTCAGCTGTCCTGAGAGTCCTGATAGTCGATTTCATTGCAAACCTGGTGTGTGCATCATGCAATTGTCCTTGTGCATGATATTGCTATGGGTTATGACCTTCTGGCTCCCTTTGCCAACACAGAAAGCACGGGATTGGAAGGGTCTGCTCCCACGGCCACACAGATCTGTTGAAAATTGTAACATCTGGTGTCTCATGGGATTTTGTAGACTTTGGAATTAAGAGGTGATGTGCTAGCGAGTGCATGAAACTACTCGATTATCACGGCACCTCTCTCTAGTTCTAAAAACATTTTGATTTTAAAACAGATGTGTCTTGTGGGAATGGAAACTTTACATGAATTTTTAAGATGAAACATGAAACTTCAAAGAAATGTTTTTCTCTTGACCTGCTCTCTTCCAACCCCCTGGGGTTTCCATTCACTTCCCCTGCAGTTAGGAGAGTGGAAAAGTTTGGGATACATTCTTTGATCTATTTTAAAGCCTCTGTCATTACGCAATGACTTTTGGCTCTTGGGAACTAGTCAATTTCTTTGAGAGAAAAGAGAATATTCATGAAAGGGAAACCTCTGCAGGTAAATTGTGCACAACTAGCACCTTTTCTGAAGCTTTTACAAAGCTACAGCCTTGTCAAAGAAAGTCTCCATCTATTGTACCCAGAACAGCCTGTTTAAATCTTAAACTCAGCCTGAAACACATCATGCCAAGAACTTTAGCCCAAGCAGAGAAATTAACACCTGATCTAGTGCTCATGTATACAGGACAGTCAAACACTCAAGACAAGAGAAACGTTAGCGGTTACTGCTGGTTCTTCTTTTCAAGTGCCCTTGTGGTTTTATGTAGGAAGCTGTGCCAACAAGAAGACTCTGGATGGCTGTGTCCTTGCTACCAAGTGATGGGAGAATGGTGAGAAGCAGCATGGTATAAAAGAAAGCTCAAGGGCTGAGAAGTCAGACACAACTCATCTGAATTCTGGCTCTGCCACTCAATTATTATTTGCTCTTCAGGGAGTTACTTAGTCTCTCTGAACCGCAGATTCCTTGTCTGTAAAATGGGGTCGATGAAAATAATAGTTCACAAAATAATTGGGAATATTCAAGAGGTAAATATGTGTAGAGTACCTAGATCAGAGCTGGGCACATAGCTGGTTTCAAAAAAATGCAACTATGACCACCATCATTAATTAGGAGAGATTAGGGAAGACCTCCCAGGCAGTTGCCCAGTTTCCAATCACTCTCCTTTTTTCTGTCTTGTACACAGAGAGTAAAGTCATCTTTCAGCACCCTATCTTTCCGTGTCACTACCCCACCCAAGACCATACAGTAGATTCCCAAGGCAAGGAGTACCCAATCTAACATCTCAAACTTTGACTTCAAGATCTATCAGATACCTTCTTTCCCAATGCCTCCACCTCTTTTCTTACTTCTCCCTTTTGAACCCAGTGTTTCACCTAGTCAATTTTTCTTTTTGTCTTTGGTATATGACATTTCTCCACTGAAGTGCTAGTACTCCTGGGAGTTCCCTCACCTGAAATTCCAGGCTTCCCTCTCCGCCATCTCTGTGAAAGTCACACACTTTGAGGGCAGGCTGGGTTGGAATTCATGCTCTGATTCCTAGTAGCTGTGAGACATTCCTTGTTTAATTTTCCTCTTTAACCTTCAGTTTCTTAATCATTAAAATAAGAATTGAAATATTTGATTCCCCAAGTTTATGAGAACTAAATGAGATGACATGTGAAGTGGCCAGTATGCACGTTATAGGCACTTGATGAAAGTGAGTTATATTCACCTTCATGACTATCAAAGCTTAGTGCAAAATTCTTCTCTTCCAGGACACATCTTCATTATTGCCAGTCATACCTGTGGTCTTCACCTATAATGTACTCAACTTGAGGGTGGTGGAAGATCTCTGTGGATATTGAGGTTTGAATTCCAGCTCCAGGACTTACTCACTGTGTGTGACCTTCGGTAAGTCCCTTGATTTCTCTGAACCTCAATTTCCACATCTATTAAAAAATTACAAATCACATACAAATGGTAGGAAACTTAACGAAGAGCATGCATATAGCACAGCATAACATTTTAAAAGTGTATTCAAAAACGGTGCCTACCAGATATTTGTTTGCACCTAGGAAACCTTGATTGCGGGTATATATTCTGTCTCTGCAGCTTGACATTTTCAAGAGCATGGGTTTTTGTTTTACAGTTTTTAGTACAACCTTAAGCTTCTTGCAAGTGAAGACCCTATGTTTTATCATAATTCTAAATGGATAAAGAGGATGCATTCCATTGGAAAGGTTTTTTTCAGATTTAGAACTAAGAAAGGAATCAAAGGATGCTAGAAGAGAGAGGTTATGGAACAGCCAGGATGACAGTCAGGAGAAAAAGCAGAAGGAAGGAGAAAACTGCCACCATCCATCCTCTTCTGCGGAAGAGATGGGCTGAGGCTGTCTGTCCTCCCAGGCCAGAGGTAATTGCTCTCAGGTTCCTCTTATCAGAACCCCTTGACAATACAGACTTCCTCCTCCAATGTCATCTTTCTTCAATGCCCAGGCTTTCTGGCCTCCATAACTGGACCTCAGATAAGTGTAGAAGTTTCTGTTTTAGCCTAATTGTGTTCACTAGAGATCTAGACATGCCTGCTTATGTCAGGGGTGAGAAGTCCTCTGAGAAGGAAGTAATCTAAGTCAAAGTCCAAGAGCGTAACTCAAGGCCTGGGTCAGAGGAGGGTGATGACTGTGTGGGACCACAAGTGATGGGCTAGCCCATCACACGACAAATATGGAGAATTTTTTCTTTATTAACCAATATTTCTTCAGTACTCCTTTATGCCAAAATAATCACTTACTCCATTAAAAAAATCTGAAAATGAAGTTATTGTCATAAGAGAGTCAGAGACCAGTTTCTCCCTCTGAACTTGAGCATATCCTTTACCTTTTCATGGATCTCAGCTTCCTCCTCTATCAAAAGAAAGGATTCAGCTGGATGGCTTTAAGTCTCTCCCAAGTCCAGTGTTATCTAGCCACAGTCTCTAAAGCTGACAGCTTGAGGGTAACCACAGATCTACACACCCACTCTAACCTATTTGTGGAAACCATGCCCCAAAGCGTGTCTCGAATTTGCTCTGTGAACAAGTTGTCTTGGCTACTTTGGTCTTCGGTAATTTTCCTTCTCTCCTGCTTGGGCTCAGAGGCAATGACTTCCGTAGTTGCCAATGCTGATGCCAGATGTGACTGTTATGTTGCCAAGACCTACTACTATGTCCTCCTCCTAAGGCTGCCAGTGACTGGCTTCATGGGCACTGAAATGGCTCTGGTTAAACCACCTCCACTCCTGCTAGAGTCACAGGCATCACCTTGTGTTGCTACTGCAGGTCCAGGCACCAATGCTCCTGATACCTCGGGCTCCCAATGCACTACAGAGGTTTTGGGGAAACAGCTCTTTTACCCATACTTTAGTATGTCCACTTCACTCTAGGATTCAGGCACGGTTCTTTGTGGGGTGGGCTGGATTGCAGCCTGCACTTCTCAGGTTCATTCTTCTTCTCCAACCCTGGCCCTCTGGCCTTGAACAAGAAGTGAGCAACCCTGCTCTCTTTCCTTATGGTTAGTTCTTTCTAACCTCTACTTTCTAAAGGCTTTTGAGCCCCTTATCTGAATAGGCCTTCTCCTCAGGCCCACCTCATCATTACAACTTGTCTAAATCTTAGGATGATTACAAATTAGATTCAAGAAGAGACCTCTCATATGATTATATGAGATAAAGTCAAGATAGTCTGAGCATGAGAAGCCAAAACTGAACCTGGTTGGAGGCAGTTTACTGATCTAAAATACTGACAGGTAGGAGCAATTTTCCATGCGTTGGAAAAGGCTAGGGTCATATCCTACCCCTGTTAGGAGAGATGAAGAGGAGAAAGAAGGAAAGAAAGAAGGAAGGAAGGAAGTTAGGAAGGAAGGAGGGAGGGAGGGAGAGAAGGAAAGAACAAGGGAGGGAGTAATGGAGAGAGAGAGGTAGATTTTTTCTTCTCTCTTTCACAACCTATTGCATTCCTTCTCCCCCACTTTTACCCCTCTTATGGGATGGCTAGAGAATCACAGCCTGCCTGTTAATAAATATTCCTTTCTGGAATTATAAAATATCATAATTTACTTTGTTAAGTATTTCTAATTAGGAAAACAAACAAACTGATGGCATTTCACCAACGTGGCTACTACCCTATAAGTCAAGGCCTCTACTTGTCCTGAGCTTCTAATCTCATTAGGATTTACCTTCTCAGTGCTAAGCAAGTGTTCACTGAGATCAAAGAGTAGCTTGTGTGGTTACTCTTTCCTAATTAGCCTCTCTTACAGTATCAATTCTTGATGCCCTCTTCCCAGGAGTGCTTGATAATGCCCCTGGGTCTATAGGTTAAAGTAATTCTTAACAAGACTCTCACGTTCTGGCCATTTCTACTCCATATTCACCTCTGCTGATTCCCAACATCCCTCCAAAAGACCCCCCAACACACACAAACTTGCATATGCATATACACATAAATTATCAAGTGTGAAACTGCACAATGCAACCTGTACTCATTAGACATTAGAGTTCAGAGAAAAAACACATTCTACTCTGAAATGACTGGGAAAAAAAGGGAAGAAAATGATTTAGGACAATGTGTTCAAGAAACATGTTAGCCAAGAGAGTTAAAGCTGGGAAATGGAGGTTAGAAACGGAAGGGCATTTGTTGCTAGGACAAGGTTTAACTCAGGACAAGGTTTAACTCAGGACAAGGTTTAACTCAGGACAAGGGTTTGACCCAGGGAATGATGCAGGGTGTGACATAGTACAATCATATGTAGGAAAGTGATGGGAACTGACTGCATTACTGCAGTCCTGTCATAGGGAGGGCCTGAATTAGGGTTTTAGCAGGAACATTATAAAGAATCAAGAAAACAGAAGGAACAGAAAAAGGAGTAAAGATGCAGATATCTCCATTGTTTTCAGCCTGGTATTTTTTCTGAAACCAAGTTCCCTCTGAGGAAGATCTTGCCAATTTCCGTTCTTCTCTCCTTCCAGTGAAGAAGGCTCTTGATTTTTAGCTACACACATGACCAATGAGAGTATAGATTACATTCTGCAGCTCCCATTGTCCCTAGGAGTGGCCATCTGACTAAGTCCTAGGCAATGGGATGGAAGTGGAAGTGATGGAGCAACTTCCAGGTCCTGCCCTTAAAAGTAAGAACCATGTCCTATGTTTTGTCTGCCGCTTCCTCCTGCGGAAAGAGGATGTGGTAGAGGGTCATGATGGACTATGCAGGCAACAGCTACACCCCAGGAATGGCAGAGCAACTTCGAGAGGAACTCTGGGCCCCTGTTTTCCCCAGAATGGAGCCACCATACTAGCTCAGATATTTAAGAGTAAGGGAACTTGACTATCTCGTTAAGCCACAATGGTTTTGGTGGGTTTTCTTTTTTTTTTTTTTTTTTCAGATTCCACATATAAATGAGACTACACATTATTTTTCTCTGTCTGACTTGTTTCATTTAGCATAATGCCTTCAAGGTCTACTCATATTGTTGCAAATGGAAAGATCTCTTTTTATGGCTGAATAATACTTCATTATATATATATATAATATACGTATATTTTTTGCTTTTCTGTCTTGGCTATGGTAACTAATGCTGAAATGAACCTGGGGGTGGGGCATATACCTTTTTGAGTTACTCTTTTTATTTTCTTTGGAGAAATATCCCAAAGTGGAATTGATGGATTATACGGTAGCTTTATTTTAATTTTTTGAGGAGCTTCCATACTGTTTTTCATAGTGGCTGTACCAATTTACATTCCCACCAACAGAACACAGTGTTCCTTTTTCTCTATATCCTCACTAACACTTGTTATTTCTTGTCTTTTTGATAATAGCATTCTAACAGGTGTGAGATGATGTCTTGTTGTGGTTTTGACTTGCATTTCCCCAATCATTAGTGATGTTGAGCATCTTTGTTTATATCTGTTGGCTATCATACATCTTCTTTGGAAAAATGCTTATTCAACTCTTCTTCCTATTTTTAAATTAGATTTTTTTTTTGCCATAGAGTTGTATGCATTTGTTGTAAATTTTGTATATTAACCACTTATCAGATACTGATTTGCAAATATTTTCCCCCATTCTGTAGGTTGCCTTTACATTTTGTTGATGGTTTTCTTTGCTGTGCTGAAGCTTCTTAGTTTGGTATAGTCCTAATTGTTTATTTTTGCTTTGGTTGCTTCTGCTTTTTGTGTCAAATCCAAAAAATCATCATCAAGACTGATATCAAAAAAGTTACCCCCTATGTTTTCTTTTAGGAGTTTTATGGTTTCAGGTCTTACATTCAAGTCTCTAATCCATTTTGAGTTAAATTTTGTGCCTGGTATAAGACAATGGTCCAGCTTCATTATTTTACATGTGGCTATTGAATTTTCCAACACCATTTTTTTAAGAGACTGTCCTTTACCCATTGTATATTCTTGGCTCTTTTGTCAAAAATTAATTGATCATATATGCATGGGTTTATTTCTGGGCTCTCTATTCTGTTTTGTTGATCCATGTGTCTGTTTTCACGTCAATACCATACTGTTTTCATTACTGTAGTTTTGTAATATCATTTGAACTCAGGAAGTGTGCTCTTCTTTCTCAAGATTTCTTTGGCTATCTGGGGTCTTTTGTGGTTCCATACAAATTTTGGGATTTTTTTTTTATTTCTGTGTAAAATTTTGGTAGGGATTACATTGAATCTGTAGATTGCTTTGGGTAATACAGACATTTTAACAATATTAATTCTTCCAATTCATGAACATGAAGTATCTTTCGATTTATTTATGTCTTCTTCAATTTCTTTCATCAATGTCTTATGGTTTTCAGTGTGCAGGTCTTTCACCTCCTCGGTTAAATTTATTCCTAGATATTTTATTCTTTTTGATGCTATTGTAAGTGGGATTATTTTCTTAATTTCTCTTTCTGATAGTTCATTATTAGTGTATAGAAGTGCAACAGATTTTTCTATATTGATTTCATATCCTTGAGTCACTATAGTTTTACATCTCAGGTTTGTGTCACTGAATCTATATCTTAATAATACACTTTTTTATTTCACAAGTTGAAAACAATAAAATTTTAAATGAATGTAAGAATAACAAACATTTTTAAAAACAAGGAGATTTTACACATCAGAAGTGATCTCAGAGATACTACTATTTTATTTTGAAAAATGTTTTTATAAGCATTAGTAGTAGTAAGTAAGCCTCAAAACCCTCACCCTCCACCGGGTCTTCAGAAATCAGTGGCTGCCAAAGCTTCAGATAAGCAGGAAGTGGCTTTTTCAATAGAGAGAGAAGAATCTGGAGTTGTTGGAGGGTAACCCAAAAGGGCTACGATGGGAACGGAGACGGGAGAGACAAAAGAAAAAGAAAGGCTGCATTGTGCTATGTGATGCTCTCTCTGACTCCTCAGAAATCCTCAGTAAAGGGTGACAAACCCAAGAATGTCTGATGTGAGTGCCTTTTTTTAGGTAAACCTGTTCAGAGACGGAGTGTCGTGTCTAGCCTGATGCAGAATGAAGCAGGCAGAAACTGTAGAGAAAAAAAGAGCAGGAAGCAGAAAGAAATATGAGAGTATAAGCACTTAAGTATTTACAGAAATCTGGGGAAGAGGGCAATGGACTCCACAGTCTATGGCTAAAAGCCACATTATCTGGATCTCTCAGGACAGGCCATTCCTGCAGAGATCTGGGTCACTACATAACTGTAAATTCTCATTATTATCATTGAGGAAAACAAGAAAAGTAGGTTGGGTTTGATTTGGAAGTAACGTAATGCTGTAAAGTCCAAATAGAGCTGCCTTAGACACAGATGAAACTGAAGAACTGGAGCTTGAGTGAGGGGGCCTATAGAGAAGGCTTTTCAACCTCAGCCTACTGACATTTGGAGCTGGATAATTCTTTGTTGTGTGGGCTGTCCTGTGCATTGTAAGATGTTTAGCAGCATCCCTGCCCTCTACCCACTAGCCACCAATGGCCATTGCACCAGTTGTGACAACCATAAATGTCTCCAAATATTGCAAAATGTCCCCCAGCAGGCAAAATCACCCTTAGCTGAGAGCTACTGCTATATAGATTTATGGGTCACCAATATGGAGATCATTGTTAAAAGGGGGAGTCACTTCGGCTCATTGGAGGACATAAGAGGAAAGGGTAACAAACTTAGCCTTAGGGAATTCTCAAGGAGAAGAACCAGCTCAAAAAGATGGACTCCATATGACTTAAACACCATTCTTTGAGATTTATTGTCTGATTGCCTAAGATTATTCTACCTGGAGAAGAAAGAAATGTTAGGAAGAGAAGCAACAGAACATCAGTGATTAAATATAAGGATAAAGGACAGGGACATATTCTGCCTACATCTTATGCCTTATCTGGACAACTCTGTCTTTCACATCTCCCAAGCCGACGTAGGGTCTTCCTGCCATGTACTTGAATATCTTTTCCCTCTAGTGGGGAAATTATTCTACTTTACGGCAAATGCTTATGTAATTATCTCCCATCTAGATCTATGAGAGGAGAAAGCGTGTCTGTCTGCTTTATTTATCATTGTATGCCTAACACCAAGCACATGCCTAGTACATAGTTGAAGCTCAGAAAATATTTTGTGAAGGAATGAATGCACAAATCAACAAAAAAATAATAATCTAATGAGATAGATTTTATCACCTTCCTTTTATAGGTAAGGAAACTGAAATTTGTATAGGTTTAATGACTTTTTTATGTAGATTAAGGCCTTATGCCCAGTATGTAGCAAAGCATGACTGAAATCCAGGCATGTCTGATTCTAAATTCCATGCCCTTTTTCCATGATGCTTCACGTATGTCCTGTTTGTGTAACACATTTAGGGCATTTCCATGGACTCTATGTCACACAATTCCGGGAGATCCAATTCTCATGGAACACGCCGTGAGTGGTGCCTCTGCAGGTGTGTGATGCAGGAACCATGGGCCTCTCACTTCTAAAATCTCCAACACAAGTGTTATCTCCACACCTGAGGACCTGAGTTATACCGAGTTCTACCCTGCTATCCAAATACGATTCACATTCCAATTCAAATTCTGCCTAGATGCACAGCTGAGCCCTTTCAGCACATTCCCCTCCCTTAACCTTCCTTGTAACTGAAAATTGGATTGAGAAGTAACAGAAAGGAAGTACAGGCAGTCTCTGATTTACTTGCAGGTTGTGTTCCCAAGGTCATTTATGCGTATTGTTTAGAATTTAGAATATAGTTTTTCATTTAAAAAAACTGTTATAAAGAGTAGAAGGGCTTTCAGGTTGGACCACTGGAGGTCATTTAACACAAAGGTGAAATGAATTTCAATACAAGTAGCTTTTGTTCAGTCTCCTGGAAGTTGGAATAAAGTTTCCTAAGTAAGGGGATAGACTCAGAAAAGGCTTGAAGAAGATATTCGAAACCTCCTACCTTGTCCTTTCCGGAGAACTAGAATAAAGACACAACACCCTATTATAAAACTACTGTCAGAAAGAATGGCTTACCAAAACGGCTTACCATTTTGGGTCTCTAAGACCCAAATCGTAATTTTTAATAGACATTCTTTGAAATGCAATTGCCCTATCCCAGTTTTTTGCTGCATATCAATGTTTAATTATTTAGGATTACGTTTTGCCACAAAGTTGGCTTGGAAATTTCATAAGAATATTATACTCGGGGCCCGCCCAGTGGTGCAGCGGTTAAGTTCGCACATTCCACTTCGGTGGCCCTGGGTTGGCCGGTTCGGATCCTGGGTGCGGACATGGCACTGCTTGGCAAGCCATGCTGTGGCAGGCGTTCTACATATAAAGTAGAGGAAGATGAGCACGGATGTTAGCTCAGGGCCAGTCTTCCTCAGCAAAAAGAGGAGAATTGGCAGCAGATGTTAACTCAGGGCTAAGCTTCCTCAAAAAACAAAAAAGAATATTATACTGATGCATGATTATCATTCTGCTGAATTGCCATTTTGCTTGTATGTCTAATAGGCATCTAAAAACATAATAAGGCAAAACAAATGCTACATTTCTTCCTTAAGCCTCTTCCCACTCTGGCCAAAATGATTTTTTTAAATTTTCCCCCTTTTCACAAGATGATACATTATCCACTTCAGTTGCTCAAGCCAAAAATCTATAATTTAGAATTAATTGCTCTTTTCCTTCATCACCCACCCTGCATATACAAGCCATGATTTTATCCATTCTACCTTTAAAATCTGTTCTTAATCTGCCTACCTCTCACCTCTCTTCAACTTCACTGTTGCAAATATAGATACCATTATCTCTCAGCTAGACCACTGAAAAAGCCTCTTAACTACTCTCCTGACCAATTCTTCTTCGACCGCTTGTCCTCCTTAAATCAGTCTGTCTGGAAGAGCACAGGCTTTGAAGCGGAGATAACCAGTCCAGGATGCAGTTTCCCTTTGCTAATTATATGGCCTTTGCCAAGTCCTCTTGGCATTTCCTGTTGCTTCACTCTGGCCCAGGGAGATGGTCAGTGGGCCTCCTACTTCATAAGACTGGATGGATGTAGTCCCAACTCTCATTGAGAGTGACCAGCCTTCAGGTTCTAGGCTACTCAAGTGGAAGCGATCTATCGATTTCTTTAATGTATATGATGCACCATTACGTTCCAAATGTAGAATTATCTTCTAAACTCAAACTACTCTACCAAAGTTCTGTAAGTCTGCTTTTGAGCATAACCTGATGAACAAAAATATTATTACAAAGTAGCATTTGATTGGAAGGTCCCAGTCTCCACAGAGCAAATTGTCATGGCAATCCCATTTCAAGGCAGCGAAAGGTTCCTTCTACAATTCTTCAAGAACTTGGCTCACATTGACCATTCTGCCTTTTTCACACTGATCACTTCTGACACGATAGTCAGACAGCGCTCCACATGGCCCCAGAGACCCAGCCCCTATTTCTGGCTCATCCGCCTTGCCCCACCTGCCCAGACCAGCATGAGCACTGAGTGGAAAACCACTGAATGAAATTAATCTTCACTAAACTAATTTCTCTAAATTTGATTAAATTAATAAGCACTGGTAACCTTTTAACTCTTCCAGATATGTTCATATTTTTTAAGATGATGTTCTTTACAATTAGTAGTGGGATCTTAGAAAATATAACAACTTTTCTGACAATGTATATAAGCTATCTGAGAGAAAGAGACCATCGCCTAGGCAGCTTAGCTCTGCTTGGAAGGGTGACCCTGGAGTCAGCTCTGCTGCGTTATTTTTTGCTTTGTCTTCTGAACCCAGACCACTATGATGTCTATAATTTACTTCCCCATAAGGCGTTCAGTGTGTGTTAGTTTAAGCTGTCCTGCAGGGGCGATCATTTGCCTCAGTTTGCTATTCACATGACAGCAATCAGCTAATATTTAATTTTAAAGGCCAAACTTCATAGGAAACTACTACCAATAGTTCAGCAATCATTATTTCTCATTAACATCACAGGCCTTGTTCCTTGGCATAATGAATGCTAGAAATGGGTTTTAATTGGCATAAATACTGGCATTTTAGTTAACTGAACAGATATTAAATAGGTTGCTGTTAGTGAAAATTGGTGCTCAAACATCTGGGTTGTCTATAATGTTCTAGAGCTACTCTTCTCACTTGTATGAAGTAAGATGTAAGAATCGAGTGAGGTCTCCAGCCTGCGCCCTAAGAGACGGTGAGGTTTGCTCCCTAAACAGTCCTATGTTGAGCCATTTGATTGTAAAATTCTGGTTACCTGATACCAGCTATAATCTTGCCTCTAGAATGTTGTTGGTGTGACCAAATCATCTGAAAGAACAGAGGCTGGATCTTGAGTGAGCTTCCAGAATAGGTCTTTTGAACTGTTGTGCCTACTTGTTAATACAGTAAATGTGGACATTTAAGGTAGAATTTGTTCTATTTTCTGCTTTCCTGATAATCCAGTACCAAAATCATCAGGACTTAGTTCATCTCAACCCCTTCTAACCATTAATGCCTGCTATTCCTGACCAAATTGGCTTAGATAAGTAAGCAACATATGGAGCTTATAAATATTTTATGTTAGTCCCCATGCCGCAACTTTATAATAGCAACAGCACTTCAGGGCAGCAGCAAGGGCTCAGGAAACATATTAGACTCACTCTAGTAGGCTGGGGGGTCGTATGATAGTTTGTAAGGCAGGGACTGTCTATAAAGGGACAGGTCTTTAAGAAGCTAGTGAAGGGTGGCGTGGGGGGAAGGCTAGCTAAAGCTGATGGTACAGAAAATGCAGAAAGGAGACAGATGTGTTGGAATAAAGCCCAGTGAAAGGTATTTTCTGTATGAGATGGGGTAAGGGATGCTGCTAAGCTGGGGGCCAAGGATACAAAGAAGAGTACCTATTGAAGGTGACATTCCAGTCACACACACAGCATTTGTTCCATCAGCCATCCTGATTGTGGTAGAGGTCTTAGTGACACCGTGCAGGCAGCAGCTGCTCCATTCAGAAAAGGACTAATATGGGATGTGTTGTATTTTCCAAACAGCAAAGAATAGGTACACACACATGTGCATAAACACACACTCACAAGCACACACACTATTGATGCTGACGTTGGCAGAGCATGTGCATGGGTCTGTGGCAAGAATATATGGAAGCTTGGAGACCCCTTGCTATTGAAGATTTTTAAACAAAACAAAACAAAGAGCTCAGCAAAGTTTTAAGCTAATGAATCAGTTCCCTTCCCAGCTCCTCTCCCTCACTCGTCGTAGCAAGATTTTCATATCCTGAGACATTCAGGAAAACAGAGCAGGTCTTCTCTCATCTTGTGAAATTATTTCTATATTTCGCCCTCCACTACACAAACACTCCCCGTGGTAGCCTAGAATCGGAATCTCTAGGGATAAGGTGGGGACTGTGAATTCATTAAAAGTCCTCCAAATGACTCAATACAGAAAGATCTTTAAGACCCAGAGGCTCTGTGTATGCCTGAGGACTTGCCTTCTACCCTCTTGAAAGTCTTGAGGTGGAGTTCATCAGCCTTCTCTCTCTTAGGTCGTTCTCCTCGAAGAGAAAAGACGAAGCCACGCGTGGACTGCCATGTTCACAGGAGCTCTTGGGGGCCTTTGCAGCCGGGCCCCTTCACTTGCTCCAGTAGAACCAGAGCAGCCACCATTGAACCCCTGTTGCCAGACAGATGAAAAGATAAGAGATGGGAAGGAGATAAGAGGAAGGATGTGAGCAAAGTTTGGCCGTGGAGAGAAAACAGAATTTGTGGAAAAGCTGAAAACATTTCTACTTCCAAAACGGGGGGAGTTGAATTCAGCTCTTATCAGCACTGTCCCTTTGCGTAGGACAATAACCCAAAGAGGACCTTTAGACACATGAGTTTTACTAGAAATGTGACTGCACAATATGGATGAAGTCTGGAAAATGCTGTTTACTATAAATGGCTTGGTTTTTTTAATGGACTTTTTGAGCACTGCATCCAAACACAAATATTTAGCATCAAATATTTAGACAAACGAAGTTTTAAAAGTGTAAGACTAACTTCAAATTTTATAATTATAAGATCAGCCTCAAAAACACATCTAAAACTTGCACAACCAGTAGAATGGAGAAGGAAATTTCTGTGCAGGGGGAGAAGGGAGGGGCATAGAGATTTTTGCATGTGGACCCATTTTTACTAGCTGGGCACAGTGTGTTACCAAGGTTTTTATGGATTAAGGGAGAACACGTGAGCTAGACACTCCTTGATAATCAAGAGGAGCTTCAGATGTGGTTGTAGATAGTCTGGGTACATCAAAATGGTCCCCAGTGCAGCAGCAGATCAGCTGTATCCTAGGCAGGAGTTTTATTGGGGCCAGAAAGGGAAGAAGAAGAAGGACCGAGGAGAAAGAGCTATCTTGGTTTCTTGGTATTACTAAAACAAAGTAAATAAATTGTGGGTGATGCAACTAAAAAGTTATGAGGAGAACCTTGCATATCATGTTCAGAGGTTTGGACACTGATAGGCAGAGGGGAGCCATTTAAAGGTTCTTAAGTCGGGACATGACAGGTCAGATTTATGTTTTTGATTGATTGTATAGGTTGCAATGTGGAGGACATTCATGAGAAAAACATTTGGGTCATGAGAATTGTCATACGTAGTCTACTGTTTAATGAACTATATAATGTCGTGTGTGTGCACGCATGCACGTGTACATATGATACCTACCCTGATATCAGTTTCCCCACATTAAACCCAGCATATATGCGGTTAAAACCAAAACACTCATTCCCTGCTTACCCTCTGGTTTCCTGGCTCCAGAATCCACTATCCTCCATGGAGACAGACACCGTCAAGGACAAGCACCTGGATCATCTCCTCCCCGTAAAGAGATACAGGCTGGTGGGAAAGCTGCTGACCAGCAAGGTCATAGGCTTCCTCCTCTCTGCAAGTAGTCTCAAGGCCAAAGACAGGCTGGTGGGAAAGCTCCAACCAGCAAGGCCATATGCTCCCCCTCCCCTACCTAAAACCCCAAATAAAAACCCTTCCTTTTAGCTTTTCGGGGAGTTTGGGATTTCAGCATTAGCTGCCCTCTCTCCTTGCTCAGTGCTGTGCAAAAATAAAATTCCTACTTTCTTCCACCGTACCCGGTGTCAGAGATTATCTTGCTGCGCAATGGGTGAGCAAACTCACTTCAGGTTCGGTAACACATATATGTCCAGTTTATGATGTTATATAGCATTTTGGGGTCTGTTAGCATCACTAGCGCAAGGAGTCAGTGGTGTAGGCAGGCATTACTATCTCCATTTAGCAGATAAGAAAGTTAAGCCTTAAGAGATCACATAAACAAGGAGGGGTGAAGTCAGGTCTGTAACCCAGATCGCTTCACTCCTGGTCTTGTATTTCTCTGTGACTCTATATTTTCACTAGTGCAGTCTTCTAATACATTCTACTGAGTGTTTTGAAATTTACAGGATCAAGAGAGGGGTGGGGAATCACCTTGTTTTATCACAGGAAAAAAATGGATGGGAAATGTCTAGTTTTTCTGGCTATATAGACAGAATGAGCAGAGGCCTCCATGACTCTACACCTTTGCACATGCTGTTCCTCTGTCTGGAACAGCTTTCTCTCTCAAATCTTTTCCTGGCCTGCCTCCATCCCCATATCACACAGTCATCACTTCCTCCAAGAAGCCTTCTCAGATCTCCAATGCTGAGAACATGTTCTTCCTCTGCATTCTAATAATATTCAAGGGTCACGTTTATCATAGAATGTACACCATAATGCTTATTTACTTCTCTGTCTTTCCCACTGGACTGTGAGCTCCTAAAGATGGGAAATGTACCTCTTTTACTACAGAATCCCCAATTCCTGGCGCAAGGGTTGAAACATTCTGAGTACTCAAAAACTCTTTGTTGGTTTGAATTTGTTGAATAAAATTTGCTGGTGCAGCTGCATACAACCTACCAAGGTTAGAAACGAAACCCATTCCCCATAAAATAACTCCCTGAACCTTGCCCCAATCGTATCTCTTCTAAGCCCTAATCTCCTCTGCATGATTTATCACCAGAGCAACCTTCTGAAATGCTTTTTCCTTATCTCACAGGGCCATAACAAAAGCTAGTTTACTTTAAGCAAATGGCTTTTTTTCCTTCCTTCTAGTTTTTTCTCTATTTTTTTCCTTCTATTTACTTACTTACTGGCAGCAAGAAAAGAAAAATGACTCTGATCTCTATTTAGATACTTGATATACAACATGTTTACATAGGGGTAGCTATAAATTGCTAGCTAGGCACAGTTTGCATATCTAAAATCTCTTTGTTCTGTTTTGGATTCACTATGACAGCACAAAGAAGAAGGGAAAAAACACACACACCACATATGAGTATACTAAGCGTTCAAATTTTTATTACTTCCAAGGAAATGTGTGAGTTCATGATCAGCATCAGTCACTGAAAGAAACACATCTTAGCAAGAAAACTGGAAATTGGCAGCCATCTTCGGAATTCAATGCAATCAGCCTTGGTTGAGTTGACCACTAACTGGCTGTGTGAGCCCAGGCCAGGTGCATGTCTCTCTGTGTGCCTTAGTTTTGTTACTTGTAAAAGGAGGAATTGGGGCTAAATGAAATCTCAAAAGATCCAGTGTCATTTGTTTCTCCCAGGAGTCATCTCAACACGCCTGTACAGTTGGCTCTTTCACTGAGCTGGTTGGTGAAATCACGTGACCAGGCTCCAGCCTGATCTCTCTTGACCAGAGACACACATTCTCCTTACCTGGAAATCCTCTGACACTGTTTCCAACATAAATGTACTCACAGCAATCTCTGCCTTTTTCATTATGAAACCAAACATGAATATTTCACCAAAAATCTAATTTATTCTGCATCAACTACTTCCTAAACATGGATGAGTATGTTTTAAGACATACTTTTCCAAAGTTGTAAGTGAAATTGATTACTGATTTAAAAAAAAAAAAAGGAATCCTTAAAATTCCAGTCTCACGGTGTATTTAAAATATTTGATTTTTAAAATCAGTTGGATTTATGACATTTGATTTTCACACAATTGTGGAGAAACACATGAAAATGCAGTCTAACACTGACTTTGTGGGTCCTCCAAAATTTCCATTCCCAAATGATAAATAGGTTTTCCATTTATTCCTCTGCAGCTGAATAGCTCTTAAGCAGCTCAAATACTGTCCTGCATGCCCATGTCTTATTACTCAAAAGTGTTCCTTGACTTCTCAGCACTCCCTGCGCAATCTGGTCTTAACCTACTTTCCAGATATATCTTCCACCAACACCCTCTCCTTCTACTAAATTGAACTAGTGAACTAGCCCGTGTCCCCCACTTTCCTCGCACACCCTGTTCTGTCCCACCTCCCGCTTTGGCTCACACAACACTCTCTCTACAGGTGTTATTTGTCCTTCATTCTGCAGACATTTAAATGGCATAGTGTATATGGCAAGGGTTAGCCCAGTGCCTGGGTTAACATAGTAGGCTTTCAACAAATGATGAGCTCTAATTCACTCATTCATTCACTTGTGGTTCTCTTACGCTGTCGATCATGCCAGGCTCTGGGTACACCAAGGCAAATGAGAACAGAACAGGCTACGTTAATTGGTAGGTCTATTACAAAATGAAAACTCAAGCTGCTAGTTTTAAAATTATTAAAAATTCAAGATAGTGACAGCAGTGCATCACAGGCAGAGTCCTTCTAAGTACGGAGCCCTGTGTGACTGCACAGGTTGCATATCCATAAGGCTATCCCCGAATGAGACAGAGCCTCTGACCCCAGGAGCTCAATACTAGAGTGGAGGTAGGCAGGTGAGTAAAAACAATTGCTGTATAATACGGTAAGTGCTGTGAAATGTGTAAGCACAGGGTGCTATGGGAACATGGCAAGGGAGCATTCAACCCACATGAGGGTAGAGATGGAGAGTGGGAGGGAGTCAAGAAAATCTTATGAAAAGAGGCCGTGCCTAAATTGAGTTTTGCAGTTCAAATCAGAGTTGGAAAGGCAAGAAAGAGAGGATAATAACACAAGAGTAGCTCAAGAAATGAAATAGCTCAGAGCAAAAGACAGGAGCTCACAGAGACATGTCCAAATCCTCCTTGTCTTTTAAGGCAATGACTTTCAAACTTTTTTTGACCATGAATTACAACAATAAATGCACATTTCAACCTAGTAAACACACAGAAACAAAAATTCCAGAAAGCAATATGTATTCTTATGTGCGGTTTCTCTTTTCTTTCACATTTTTGATAAATCTACAACCCACAATCTGAAAGACCTGCTTGAATGACTGTCTGAAATGTCACCTCCTTGGCAAACGTTCCTAATCCATTCAGCCCTAAGCCATTTGAACTCGTATAGTGCATCTCTTTGGCACTTCGCTCTCTAGTGCCTGTGACGTGCCAGGCATCTCCTGTTAGATTGTAACTTGAAGGCAACTTCCAATGCCTTGCACATAGTAGGGTCCAACAAATGTTTATTAAGAGGCAGTACAAGCAATCCATTCTCTTCTCCAATCCTGACACCTGACATCCTTCTTAGGACCACTGAGGCTTTGTCTTGTTCTCATTTCCCAACAGCTTAAGTAACTTTTTCTTGCTCAAAGAATTAAAGTGTCCTTGGGCTCAAGTCCTTGGTCCACTTGGTGATTGATATCAAATCAGTCTGATTCTGTGTCCTCCTCTCATTGCTTTTCTATCAATCTAATATCAAATTCCAGTTATAGAATCCTCAGACTTTATAGTGCCAAAGGAGTCTCTCTAATAGGTCGTCTTTAGTTAAAGAGTAATTGCTCTTGACTTTACAGATTTTTAAATATTTCAACGATGGTATAGAATTTAACTCTACCTTTTTTTGTAATCACCAAGTTCCAGAAACTTTCACATATATTTTATTACGAAGTCCTTAAATCAACCTCTGAATAAAGTATCGTTACTAGTTTCCATTTTATAAATTCACATAGACTTAAGTGTGTCTGATCCAAAGACCACATTCTGTCCATGAATGCTAATCAAATTAAGATAGTGACAATTTTATCAATTAATTTACATTTGGCCAACAAACCAGCTGGACTTAGCAGCCAGCAATATGACTCTGGGCATGACAGTAAATTTGCCAGAAGTCTTGTGGCAAACCACAGCTCCTTACTGTCTGGGTTTTGTGTGAAGCCCAACTTCCTGCCTCTCTCCCAAGCTTGGCATTGATGGCCTTGCCCTACTTTTTTGTCATGGGCACTGGGCTATTTCCAAGCCTGCACTGGATGTGTAATGTCAGATTCTAAAGGTTAGCCATCCTATTTCTGTCATCCCATTTTGTTGCTTTGTGGAGTTGGTCCTTTTCATTTCCCCTTTGGTGACAGGGCAAGAAAGTACTTCCTTGCTTTCCTGGTAGTTATGTAGAGGATTTAATGTAAGTTAGAATTAAGCCTAAATGTTTTCAGAGATTTTTCCCTTGGCACGTTCATTCACGCCTACTTCTGGAAGAAGGAGGACCACTTTCCATCACAGAGGCCCAATCTGCACACTGCCTGGGTCTGCAGATGCAAGGACACTCTGATGTCTCCACCGCACCTGGACACTTGAAACAGAAGTATCCTGTAGAGTAAACCCTGGGGCAAGAAAAAATTACGAACTGGAGATAATGTGAAACTCATTTCTAATCTATAATAAGGAACTTTGTACCAGAAGGCAGTGTGGTAAAGTAGAAGGAGTTTGAACTGGGAAGCAGAAGGCCTGGTTTCAACAATTGCAGAATGAAGCGTTATGTATGAAAGTGCTTTGCGTACTGTAAAAGCAACATCACCGGAAAGAATCGTGACTTATCTTTGACTCTTGATGATAAGAGGTAACTTGGTGAATCAGCTGGCTCAACTTTCTCATTTTAGGAAGCTGAGACTCAGAAAAGGGAGCTGCCTAAAGAGTCACAGTTGCCCATGGCCAAGCCAGGATTGCAGCCCAGACCTTGATGGTTTCCCATGACGCACATCCCCTCTGAGTATTACTTATGTGCAGCTCACATTTTCCAGGTCACATATTTTTCTATCAAACTAAGGACTCATGTTAAAAAAAAAATTGAACTGAATTCAGGCCCCTATACAGGTGTTTGGGACTCTAATTCTAAGAAAATCTAATGTCAGCAAGGTCATTTCCAAGCTTTCAGAAGAGAATCCATGTCTACTTCCTCTAAAGATCAAAGCCTCCATGGACCCACGTCTTTTCTAGGTATTGTATAACTCCAACGGGCCTCAGGTGTCTCCCTGCCAATGCTCTAATGGTACCAACTATTCCATGTCTCTTCCCAATATCCAGTGCCCTGCCTCAGCAGATACCAGCTCCAATGGGAAAATTCCCGCTTAGCTCCATGATTACTCCCAGCGTTAGAACCTAGAGGGAGACCACTGCAGTTTCTTTCTTCCACAGCTATTGCTTCCTCCTTAGACTGACTTAAACTAAGCCCATGGGATCTGTAGTGACAAACCTCACGTGGAGCACAGGCCGACTTCATGGGCGTGCAATCTGTGTTCACATTCAGAAGGGTCCTGTGCTTGGTTGAATGCTCTGATGCTGCCATCTTAAAATTCTTGATAATTTTTTAACAAGGGACCCTGCATTTTCATTTTGCAGCGGATTCCACAAATTATGTAGTTGGTCCTCATGGAGTTGAAATTATCGTGTGTTCTGAAAATGCCACACATAACCTTTGGCTTTCCTCTGTTCCTCATGCCCTCACCTCCTGAAAACAACTTGATGTGTGTAGGTTGAGGCGGGGCTTGGAATAATTACACAAGTTCTCACACTCCCTTTCTTCCATGACTGAGGAACCACGTTCAGACAAATGGGCTTCCGTAATGGAAAATACGCCAAAAGGACACCAAGTTTTCATCCTGGATTAAATATGAATTATTAATGTTGCATCTTCTAAATGATTCACCACATTCAGTGTAATTCATGGATTCTAATTCAAACAGAGTACCTGAGTGTCTACTACCTGTCTAGCCTTTTACATAAATTATTATTCATCACAAATTTTTCACTAAAGTTCCAGTTACAAACACTGTCAATTTATTCATTCAACAAATATTTGTGCCAGGCATTGTTCCAGGTTTCTGGAGATATAGCAATGAATAAAAGAGACAAAATCTTTAACAAATATTGTGAAAGGGCCCTTGCCAGGCATACAAGAATACAAAATGAAAAAGATCGTTTCTGTCCTCAGGGGGGCACATACTCTAATAGGGAGAAACAAATGAAAATAATGCAAGATATATAGACCCATAAGTATCACAAGAGAAAAGCAAATTAGAGATGATAAGGAGGGGTTTCAGGGGAGAGAGAGAGAGACAGAAAGTGACTAACCTGTTTTTTATTGGATAGAAAATATTAACCCCTGTGTACGGGTTTGGCATTGAAAATCTACACCGTTTACGCAGATAGATGCAAATTAAAATGGAAGACTGATCAAAGCTTCAGATATTGAATTTGCAATCAGTAATTGAATCAGGAAAACACATCTTTATGGGAATTTAAGTTGTAAATGCTGCTGTCCAAAGACAATTGATGGGGTCAGTTAAGCAGGTGGATAATTCAGGAGATGGTGATCTAGGAACAGGCAAGCAGAAAACACGGGATTATCAATAAATTACTAGCTCTGTTTTGAGAAAAGCTCTGATTCAGTCATATAAGAAAAGTGAGAGGTTAGAGATTCAACACCAGAAAATGCATGGAGCTCAGATTTAATTGGCAAACTGCATTTGTTATGAGACTATACAAGATTAGATAATAAGTCTTTGCGTTCTGAGACCCAGTTTCTAATGTGTGTATTGGGAGGGGTTCCCATACAATCAACAAACAACTCTCAGCTGGATGTTCTACAATTCAACTCAATTCTGACACTATCTATGCAGAGATAGCATCAGATTCCATAAGTTTAGGATTCGGTCCTGTAAGACTCCCCATCCCTTCTTCAGACACCAGTTACAAGCCCAGGCTGTTCCCTGTACTTCTGACCCACCGGCTAGGTTCCAAAGACCCCCTCCTTGGGTTCAATTAATGTGCTAGAGCAGCTTACAGAACTCAGAGAAACATTTTACTTACTAGATCACTGGTTTATTATAAAAGGATGTAAGCCAGGAACAGCCAGATGGAAGAGATGCATAGGGCAAGGTATGGGGAAAGGATGCAGCTGCTTCCGTACCCTCTCCCAGTGTGCCACTCTCCCTGAATCTCCCTGTGTTCACAACCCAAAAGCTCTCCAAACCCCATCCTTTTGGGTTTTTATGGAGTCTTCATTGTATAGTCATTGGTGATTGATTCAACCTTCAGCTTCTCTCCTCTCCCTGGAGGTTGCGGGGGCGGTTCTGAAAGTTTCAAACATCTAGTCACAAGGTTGGTTCCCCTGGCAACCACCCCCCACCATCTTTAGGTTACCTAAGGGCTTTCCAAAAATCACCTCATTAACACAACAAAAGACACCTTTATGCTCTAATCACAGGAAATTCCGAAGGTTTTAGGAGCTCTGTGCCGGGAGCAGGGTTGAAGATCAAATCTACATTTCTTGTTATAAATCACAGTATCACAGCAAGGTAAATCAGACGCAGAACTGGCTACACAAAGCCAGAGAACATCAATCATATGAATATCTATGTAAAGGGCACACACGATGTAAATGATATGCCTGGATAAGTGCACCATAGTGTTGGTGACCAGAAGCGAGCAAATCTGGGACTGCCATGCTTAATTGTGAGGAATAGCCAGGTGGGGATGGCCAAGATGGAAAGGGAAGTTGAGGCAGCGGCTGCACTATTATTGAACAGTAATGCAAAAGCATGTGAGGCCTTCAGATGAACCAGTGCAGTGCAAATGGAGCACAGGTCACCTGTGGATAGGAGGTGCTTCATGCCAGTCTTGTTTTGTAAGGGGACTATGTCTGGTCCATCCATTCTGGAAACCCAAATCTTGATGGCTGTTGACAATCGAAGTCCACCTGTTTCAGATAGATTGTAAGAATAGTTTAGTGGAGCTTTCTATTTCTCCCAGCTTGATTGAGGTATGACTGACAAATAAAGTTGTAAGATATTTAAGGTGTACAATGCGATGATTTGATAGACATTGTGAAAGGGTTCCCTGTATCAAGTTAATTACCACATCCATCATCTCAAATATTTACCTTTTTTTATGAGAATGTTTAAGATCTCTTAGCAAATTTCAGTTATATGATACAGTGCTATCAACTATACTCACCATGTTATACATTAGATCCTCAGACCTTATTCATCTTATAACTGAAAGTTTGTACCATTTTACCAACCTCTCCCTATTTCCCCCACCCCCCAGCACTTGGCGGCCACTTTTCTACTCTGTTTCTAAGAGTTAGAATTTTTTTAAGATTCCACATGTAAGTGATACCATGCAGTATTTATCTTTCTCTGTCTGGCTTATTTCACTCAGCATAATGCCCCCCAGCTTCATCCATGTTGATGCAAATGACAGGATTTCCTTCTTTTGTAAGGCTGAATAATATTCCATTATATATATATACATATATTATACATCATATATCACATTTTCTTTATGCATTCATCCAGTGATGGACACTTAGGTTGCTTCCATGTCTTGGCCATCGTGAATAACGTGGCTATGGACATAGGAATGGAGATATCTCCTCAAGTAAATGATTTTGCTTCCTTTGGATGTACACCCAGAAGTGAGATTGCTGGATCGTATGATAGTTCTATTTTAAATCTCTTGAATTTCCTTACTGTTTTCCATAGTGACTGTGCCAGTTTACATTCCCACCAACAGTGCACAAGAATTCCTTTTTCTTCACAACCTCACCAATATTTGTTATCGTTTATCTTTTGAAACTAGACATTTTAACAGGGATGAGGTGTTATTGCATTGTGGTTTTGATTGGCATTTCCCTGATGATTAGTGATGTTAAGTGCCTTTTCATGTACCTGTTGGCCATTTGTGTGTCTTTTTTGGAAAATGTCTATTCAATTCCTCTGCCCATTTTTAATTCAGATTGTTTGTGTTTTTGCTCTAGAGTTGTATGAGTTCCTTGTAGATTTTGGATATTAACCCTTATCAAACATGTGGCTTGCAAATACTTTCTTCTGTTGCATAGATTGCCTTTTCATTTTGTTGATGGTTTCCTTTGCTGTACAGAAGCTTTTTAGTTTGATGTAGTCCCACTTGTTGATTTTTCCTTCTGTTGTCTTTGCTTTTGGTATCAAATTAAAAAAATAATCACCAAGACAAATGTCAAGGAGCTTATCCTCTGTTTTTTTCTAGGGGTTTTATGGTTTCAGGTCTTATGTTTAAGTCTTTAATCCATTTTGAGTTAATTTTTGTGAGTCGTATAAGATAAGGGTCCAGTTTCATTCTTTTGTATGTGACTATCCAGTTTTCCCAGCACCATTTGTTGAGGAGACGGTCCTTTCCCCATTGTATTTTCTTGGCTACTTTGTCAAAAAATTAATTGACCATATATGCATGGGTTTATTACTGGGCTCTCAATTCTATTCCGTTGATCTCTGTGTCTGTTTTTATGCCAATATCATACTGTTTTGATTACTACAACTTTGTAATATAGTTTGAAATCAGGAAATGTGATGCCTCTAGCTTTGTTCTTTTTTCTCAATGTTGCTTTGGCTATGTTGAGGTACATTTCCTCTATACTTAGTTTTTTGAGAATTTTTATCATGAAAGGATGTTGAATTTTGTCAAATGCTTTTTCTGCATCCATTGAGATGATCATCTGATTCTTATCTTTCATTTTGTTAATGTGGTGTGTCCTATTAATTGATTTGTGGATGTTGAACTGTCTTTGCATCCCTCGAATAAATCTCACTAGATCATGCTGTGTGATCCTTTTTATCTATTATTGAAATTGGTTTGCTAATATTGTGTTAAGGTTTTTTGCATCTATGTTCCTCAGGGATATTCACCTGTAATTTTCTTGTAGTGTCCTTATCTGGCTTTGGTATCAGGGTAATGCTGGCTTCATAAAATGAGTTTGGAAGTGTTCCTTCCTCTTTTTTTTTTTTTTTTTTGGAAAGCATTTGAGAAAGATTAGTATTAATTCTTCTTTAGACATTTGGTAGAATTCACCAGTGAGGCCATCTGGTCCTGGACATATTTTCTTGGGAGGTTTTTGATTATTGTTCAGTCTCCTTACTAGTAATTGGTCTGTTCATAATTGTTCATAGTAGTCTCATGATCCTTTTTTTTCCCTGTGATATCAGTAGCAATGCTTCCTCTTTCATTTATAATTTGACTTATTTGCATCCTCTCTTTTGTTCTTGGTAAGTGTAGCTAATGGTTTGTCTATTTTGTTTATGTTTTAATACACTAGCTCTTAGTTTTACTGATCTTTTCTATTGTCTTTTTAGTCTTTATTTCATTTATTTCCACCATGATCTTGTTCATTCCTTTCTTCTGCTAACTTTGGGCCTGGTTTGTTCTTCTTTTTCTAACTCCCTGAGGTGTAAAGTTACGTTGTTTATTTGAGATCTTTCTTTTTCCTTAATGTAGGTGTTTGTTACCATAAACTTCCCTCTTAGAACTGCTTTTGCTGCATCCCTTACATTTTGGTATGCTGTGTTTCTGTTTTCATTTGTCTCAAAATGTTTTTTGATATCTTCTTTCACTTATTGGATATTCAGGAGGATGTTTTTAATCTCCACATACTTGCGAATTTTCCAGTTTTCTTTTTCTAATTGATTTCTAGTTTCATGCCATTGTGGTCATAAAAGATGCTTGGTGTGATTTCAATCTTCTCAAATTTATTAAGACTTGTTTTACAACCTAGCAAGAGCTTTCAATTTGGCCTTTTACAAAGTAAAGACAGCTAAAGTGTTCAATGAGAATGACTTAAGTGACACTATATAATGAGGTCTAATGCAGAGTGGTAAAGAGCCCAAGCCAGACCTAGGTTCAACTTTCTCTTTGGACAAGATACAAACTTTGTAGAAAACTCGTCTTCTCCAGCAGAATAAATGGAGAAGGGGATAAGTTTTATTTCCAGGATTTGGAGGGAAAATTTAATTAACTAACACCTATAAAGTACTAAAGAAAGATGCTGCCTCATTGCTATTGCTCAATAAATTTTAGCTATTTTTATGAACTTTAGTTAGCTGAAAAGCTAGCTAAAGCATATGAATATAATCACATATATACAGCAGGGTGTGTAAGTGTGCATTCGTATATATATGCACACACACACATATCAGGTGCACACACTTAGGATACCCCATCACTTTTTTTGAGGAGGAACCCAGTAATTAGACAATCGGGTTGACTAAGGAAAGCAAGTCTATTGTCACCCTGGATTTGATCACCTCTGCCCCTCATCAGTGCCCCAATCTGTACTAAATTGAACCTTTCGCTGAGTGAGGTATTTCTCAAATAAAGAGAACTTGCAGTCTTTCCACATGCAGTTGTTAGAAATTTGTAAGTAAACTCATCATCAATGATGTGTTCTCAGCTCTCACTACTCCTATGTCTAATTTTAAGGCTCAGGATCGAGTAAATCAGGAACTTATCAAGGTTACTCTCTCTACAAAGTGCAATCTCAAAAACTGCCTGCTGCCATTTTTTAGTTTGTCCACGTGTTGGTTAGCTGGTTTCTGTTTTTTATTACATGAGAACCATAATAAAAACAACCTTTGAACTGAGTGCTACCTGAGTAGATTTCCCCTGAACAGGAATTTTGAACCTAACAACCTCTTACTATATAGTAGCCCGGAACGTCTGCAATTGAGCCCCTTTAAGTCCACTCATTTGTAGTATTAAAAAGTGCCTTGTAAATTCTAAAGGGTTTTATTACTATTACTATTATTAGCATTAACCAGAATCTAACCAAAAATAATTTAGAATGTCTTGAGGGCATATTAACAGATGAGAATTACACACACACACACACACACACAAACACACACACACAAACACACTCCAGAAAGAAATCAGAGGGTAAAAGCAGTTCTCAAAGAGAACAAGAAAAAATCCAAAACTTCTTTCCAGTGGGTGAAGTTCGTGTAAGAGGGAGCTGTTGCAACTGAATTTTCAGAAGCAATGATCAGAAACGTCAAAAGAAACGGGCAACACTGTGTGGAGGTCACAGCGCGGTCACAGGAAGACTGGCTTACGGTCCACCTGGGAATGGCGCATAGACTCAGAAGCAACTTCACATGGCGAGTGACAAAGACTTTTCACAGAAACTGATTTAGGGTGAGAGAAAAGCTCCATATGGCAGCCAGAAAATGCAACGCTGTGAAAGGTGTTGCCTGCAGACAGGGGGATGTTCCGTGTGTTCTAGACTTGGAGGAAATGCTGAAATATTAAATAGGGGAAGAGACTCTAAAGGCAATGATTTCAATGAAATAGAACCACGCAGTCAACCTTGAAGTAAGTCTTACTATTCTGACAGGGTTTAAGTAGAAATGTTATTGTCTTTCTGAACCATGAACCAAGACAAAATTTCATGGAGTTGGATTGCACTAAGAGCTAATAGTCCCCTCTCCACCTTCCATTAGGCCTTCAACAACCACCACAAGTAAACAAACCCAAAATAATTCTATCGGCTTTGGCAGTCATTTTATCACGGTCTTTTGTTGTACCTGGAACAGGGGCCCTTGTGCCTGGTCCTCCTGGGCTCTGTTCCCACTCATTGCAGACACACAAAGAAGTCTGATAGAGAGAGCCAACTCAGAGAATTGTGTTTAGAAATTTGCTAGACTGTGTCCTGGATTTATCCCATCAGTATACAGCCTAGAGTAAACAGCCTTTTCTTTAGACATAATTTTTCGAGTCACTGTGTGTGTACCAAAGAACCAGAAAGGGGATTTGACCCAAGGAGACCAGCATTGAACTGCCTCTTGTTCGTAGATGCATTTTGATTCTCTTTAGGCAGCTTCCTTCCTTTTCGTAAGTGAATCACAGTTATTTCAAAGAGTATTTGGCAACTGGCCCCTTAACTATTTTAGATTGGTGCCCTGTACTTGTTACTCTCATTTTCTGCCTAATCCACCTTTGGCAGGCATATCCTTAATAAAAGTGGTGTGGTCTGTAGAAAGAACAAAGGCTTTATAACCAGAAGGACTTAAACCCTGGTCCCTCCATTCGTCAGCTATCTGCCTTTGGGCAAGTTACTTGATCTTTTGGCCTCAAATTCTCATCTGTGAAATGGGAATGAAAGAAATTTTGCAAGATCTTTGGGAAGATTGTAAATAATAAAATTAAAGTTACTGACCATATTTGGTATAGGGGATAAGAATTTTAATCTGGAAACTGAAGAGTGTTTCAGTGCAACTTTATTTTTCTGTAATTCAATCTACACATGCATCCTTAATCTGCTGAGAGGCAGAAACTTAATCTCAATCAATTTAGTGACCAGCACCATCCCCCGACATTCTCAGGGTGTGATTTCTGGGGAGAGATCATGGGGAGCTGAACAGTGGGTTTAGGGGGCAGAACAAAGGGAGAGGAGAGGAGCACCTAGTCCAGCCGTTACCTATCTAGGCGGGTACATGTCTGCTGGGTTTTTTCCTAACCAGTCTTTGGTTCCATACGGGTCACTGCTGAATCACTCCTCATTCTCAGTCCGAGATCCTTTGTGACATGTGCTCTCTCAGGTAACCTCGATGTCCCAGTCTGGAATGGTTTTGCTAATGTTCCCATGTCACACGAACTGTGGAAATCCAGTGGCGCTACCCATAGTCCTTGCACCAAATTCATGCTTCTCTCTGGCTTCATTTTCTGCTCCAACATTGTAATGAGCAGTGGAGGTCCTTAGAGTCTCTCAGGCCTATCAGACTAGACATTCCACGTAGCTCTTTCTATTCTGGAGTATTGTTGCCTCACTGGTCTCCATCCAAGAAAGGAATTGCAGGTCTTCTCCAAAGCTGGATCCTCCACATTCATCTTAGAAACCAGAGTACCTACTTACTTCTAGCTTCCTCTATGACTTTCACCTCCCCCATTCCAGCCCACTGCCTCATCTACTCCAATAAACTTTAAATAGGTTGGGGGCATGAGAAACAAATTTGACTCATTTTGCATTTGCTATGCTATGTTTCTTCTCAGAGCCTAGGCTTCTGAAATTCAAACGTTTTCTTTGCTTCTAGCTTGGTATTTGTTGGTGCTCACGATCTAGCTACCCAGATAAGGGAAGAATTTTAAGGCAACTGGAAATACGAGGATTAAAAAAACCCCACAATATTTCAGAATACTATTCAGAATATTTCAGAATAATATTACTTATTATAATAACAATATAACAATAATAATGTTAATATTAATGGTAACTGTTACTGAATGCTCAGCCGAATTCCTAATAGGGAATAATGTATGGGTAACTTCAGGCTTTGGCAAGAAGGGGATAAGAAAAATGAGAAAATAATGTATACAATGTTAAAATGGGAACGATCTTAGAGATTGTTAGTCTATGCTTTAGTTTCAAATCTTTTGTCTAGAATTCCTCAGAAGTCTTTTCACTCTATGAAGTAGACACTTCGTTCTGAAAAATCTTATCTGTCTGGCAATATGTGTTATCAATTGCTTGATTTCCTCATCATTGATTTTTTTTTTTTTAAGATTGGCACCCGAAGTAACAACTGTGACCAATCTTTTGTTGTTGTTGTTTGTTTTGTTTTTTTGTTTTCTGCTTTATCTCCCCAAATCCCCCCAGTACGTAGTTGTATATCTTAGTTGCAGATCCTTCTAGTTGTGGCATATGGGATGCCACCTCAACGTGGCCTGACAAGCAGTGCCATGTCCGTGCCCAGGATCCGAACCAGCGAAACCCTGGGCCGCTGCAGAAGAGCGCTCGAACTTAACCACTCGGCTATGGGGCCGGCCCCCTCATCATTGATTAATCAAAAAAACTCTACTGCCTGTTGGTCTTTTAATTCAGCATGAAGTAGCCTTTTAGGGCTAGACCTAGACCATAGATGAACAGGACCACTAGTCAGAGCTGAGGGTCCAGGAGAGACGTGCAGAAGCTCCTCTCATCCCCACTCACACCTCACATGCCTCCGCTTCCATATCAACCACTCTAGGAGCTTTGCAGAGCCCATCCTGCCCAGCCCCTCTAGCATTAGCACTGAATTTTTCTGCTCCTTTCCGCTTGTGACCTTCCTCTGGCACATGTTGCAAATCTTCCTGTGAGGTTGTTGATAATGGAAACAATGTGACATTTTCAAAATTAGCTCTTTATTGGCGAGGACAGAATTGTACAGCAGCAAGCACATCAATGTCCTCTGTTCCAGTCCCAGCTTTGCTTTAACTAGTTTGGTTAATTTGGGTAAGTCTTTTCTGTTGGAGGGGTGGGTGGTAGTTTTCTTTCCCCACGTTCCTGATCTTTTCTTCCATGTGCGGTGAGTGTAAGAAGCATAACCTTCTTGGCTTCCTTCTACCCGCTCACTCATTCCTGTTCATGGAAAGTGCATGCTGATTTGCCATCCCTTTGCTCTTCCATTCCTCTTACAAGCCAGCCGTCCACAGGGAATGCATTCTGCTCTCCCTCTGTGTGGGCAGACTCTTTCCTTGAGGAGAGTCTCCCTCAGTTCAGTGTAGCTGAGTGAGCTGATCTGCTGGATATTGAGGTTCAATATCAAGATCATCAGTTCACAGATACAAGCCGCACTATCCAATAACAGAGTGCATCTGCAATATAGGTGCTATTTGGGCTCTATATAACTTACTTTTTTGTCTTATTTTATTTTTTAATTGATTCAGAAGTTTGGCGTAAAACAATGGTGTAGTTCATTGATGCCCTTGCAACCCAACAGCTTCAGCTCTCTGGACTTCAAATTACTCATCTGTAAATGGGGCCAGGTGCCCTCCATGGTCATTTCTCGTTCTGAAATTCTGTGATCTGAGGGAGATAATGAATAGGACAGCATCTCACGCAATGTATGGCATATGGTAAGTATTCAACAAATGATGTTTTCAGTTCCACACATAGTGACACAAACAGACAAGTTCAAGGTTGAAAGTCTCTTTTTGACTTACAGGAGGATGAAGAGATGCATTTTGTATAACCTTCCAAACACCTTTCTATGTAGGACTTCAAAAAGCAGCTAAAGCAGTGTTTCTAACCCCCTCATTAATCAAATTATAAGCATTTCCAAAGGTCCTAAAAGAACAGGTCTTGGAAAAAAAATTAATCCAGTTACAGGATATAAAAGCCATCAGGACCTCAATGAGATAGTTACCTAGCTCATTTTTCATCTAAATGGGATAGTTAACTGATACCAAATGGAGGGTTAGAAGTTGAGGGTCCCAAATCACAGCTTCATATGCTCAGATAATAAATCTATCCACAGGGTAGCACCATAACCAGTATTTTGATGCCTGGGAAGCAGGATCCTGCCTCCTGAGAGAGCAGTTTGGTCACATCGAGATGAGGAGCTCTAAGTGGGTGGTCTGGTATTGAGGAGGGGACCAAGACCTAGGAGGAACTAGCGTGTTAGTAGAAATAAATTAGTTTGGTTGCAAGTAAAAAAACATCCAAGACAAATCAAGTTAGTAAATGTATGTGTGTGTGTGTGTGTGTGTGTGTGTGTGTGTTTCTTAGAAGTCAAGGAAGCCAAGAAGTCCTTATTAAACTGAGAGAGGCATGAATGCAAGAGAGATATGAAGAAAACCAGATGCTTGGAGGAAAACGTGCCAGAATTATTCCTCTTCACTTCTCTCCTCTCCTCTCCTCTTCTCTCCTCTTCTCTTCTCTTCCCTTCCGTTTTCTTCTCCCTCCTGCTCCCTCTTCCTCACTTCCTTCCCCCCTCTCTCCCTCTTTCTCTTTTTTCACCAAAATGTGACAACTTCATTTAGCAGGAAACTTGGCCACTGATAGATTCTTAAGTTTTAGCTTAGGTATCTCCACACTACATTTTTAAAAAATCTAATGGAAAGACATTGGCACCCACCCCTAGACCAACCAATTGTGTCCAGAGTAAAGAGAGTAAAGATATATATATATATGTGTGTGTGTTTAAACAGAAGCCTTCAAAATAACAACGTTTGGGGGGAGAGTTATCGTCTTCCTCTGGAGAAGATGAAGTGCTAGACAGAAGGTCCCATAGAGGCCTTGTGAAGGTAGTGCTGGGGTTTTGACGGCTGGCTACTGCAACAGCTTGCGCCTCTACCACACCATTGTGTTTGGAGCTGATGGCATGTGAACACAGGGAATTATAAGAAGATATAATAAAGTACTGGTTTAATTAGTAACCAAGGAAGGCCTTAATACTCCAGTGCAAATTTTTTTGGTGAAAGCTAGGTTAGAGAGTATAGTTAGGAGGCCAAAATGAAGCCTCTTCTTTTCTCCCCACGAAACCTCTGCCTACTTCATTCCAGAAAGTGATCTTCCTGCATGGTATGAGACAAGGTCACTCTGTAATACAACCCACAGAACCAGAAGAAAATGGAAAGATGTACAGAATATGTTTGTCCCCTATGCTGTGTGAGGAGGAACAATTATTATTGCCATGTACAGGAACATAAATCAAAGCATAAAAATTATAAGTAACTTGCCCAAGGCAGCATAGCTTAGAACTGTACAGCAAGGATTAGAACACCGGAACTCTGGCTCCAGAGTCCTTGAGTTTAAGTAATTTTTCAACAGAAGATGTTATACAATATCCCAAATAATACAATATGAATCTTCTCCCATTTTTAAGTTCCTAGTCAGAAACTAGAATTCAAAATTAAAATTTAAAGTTAAATTTCCATCCCTGGTTAACAAAAAAAGATAGCATCCAAAATGAATAAAGGCTAGAAATTTCCCCTCATTCATTTCCTGTTCTATTTGGTCTCAGCCACAACTCCATGAATTTCTCCTCTCTCCCTCTCCCTTGAAGTTTCCTTGCATTTCATTTTGGCCTCCTCCCCTGTGGCAGCATCTCCACTCCTCTCTAATTCGCTCCTCCATCTTCTGCACTTCACTGCTACTCCTGATGTGGACAATCCCATGTCCACTGCCCAAGGCTTCAACCGAATGTATCTCAAATATATAAACACATAAGTTATATGATAATAGTAGCACAAAGGAGCAAAGACAGAATGGAGTTATATATACTGTGTACTGTTGTAATTAAGTTGGTAAATTAGATTATGATAAAGAAAATGTTCATCATAATCCCAGGACAACAACTAAGTAAATAACTCAGAAAATAGTCAAATAAATGACAAGGAAAGTAAAATAGTACATGAGAAAGTATCTATTTAACAGAAAAGAAGGCAGTAATGTAGGGATAAAGGAACAAAAAAAGATGTATAGAAAACAAATACATATGGCAGACTTAAGTCGTACCTTACCAGTAATTACATTAAGTCTATGCTCCAAATAAAAGAGATTGGCATAATGAATTTTACGTTTTTTAAAAATTTTGTTGGATGTACAACATCTTTTATAATGTCAACAGTGATGCCAAGGAGATAAGAAGAGAAAGAAGAGTGAATGAGAAAATCCATAAAATAAACAGCTTTATTAATTTCTGAACAGGAGGCATGAATTCATTAATGCCAACAAATTCATAGCATGGTAATATAAATAAAAAGTCACTGAACACATGTTTTTCTGAAAAAATCCAGTTAATTCATCTCATAGAGTCAAAATTTCATTATCCAAAATATATACATATGGAGACTTTCTTGAGTAATAACCTCCATCTCTAAGTTAGTATACTTTGTAGCCAGTTTCCCAGATAATAAAATATATAAAATATGAAGTTAAATCTTAGATTTTTTAAAATTGGGGTAACATTGGTTTATAACATGATATAAACTTCAGGTGACATCAGTATGTTTCCATTTCTGTGTAGATTACATCATGTTCACTCAAAGACTCATTACCACCTATCACCATACACATGTGCCTTGTCATTCCTTTCTTCCTCCTCCCTCGTTCCTTCCTCTCTGGTAACCACCAATCTAATTTTTTTTTTAAAAAAAGTGATTCAACTATATGCTATCTACAGTAAACACACTTTAGATTCAAAGACACAAATAAGTTGAAAGTTAAAGCCTGGAAAAATATAAACCATGCTAACAATAACCAAAAGAGAGCTGGAGTAGCTAAATTAATATCAGACAAAACAGATTTTAAGACACAAATTGTTACTAGAGACAAAGAAGGACACTTTATAATGATAAAATGGTCAATTCATCAAGAGATAACAATTATAAACATATATGCACCTAACAACAGAGCCTCAAAATACATGAAGCAAAAACTGACAGAATTGAAGAGAGAAAGAGACAATTCGACACTAATAGTTGGAGATTTGAATACCTTACTGTCAATAATGGATAGAACAAGCAGATATGAGACCAACAAGGAATTAGAAGACTTGAACAATATAAATGAAGTAAGCCTAATAGATATCGATAGAGCACTCCATCCAACAACAGCAGAATATACATTCTTCTCAAGTGCACACAGAACATTATCCAGGATAGACCATATGTTAGTCCATAAAACAAGTTTCAGTAAATTTAAAAATATTGAATTCATACAAAGTATATTCTCTGACCACAATAGAATGAAATTATAAATTAATAACAGAAGGAAATTTTGGGAATTTACAATATGTGAAAATTGAATAGCACACTCCTAACTAACCAATAGTCAAAGAATAAATCACAAGGGAAATTACTAAATCTGCACACATTATTTTCACTCACATTATATTGGTCAGAACTTAGTCACATGGCCACATCTATGGTCAAGTGAGGCTTGGAGGTGTCTTTATTCTGAAAAGCTATTTAAAAATGGCAGATTATGTTATTGTGGGTGGGGGCAGAGAGAGAGATTGGGGGATATTTATTAATCTCTGCCTCATAGGCTTGTTGTGGGGACCAAATAGAACAATATATGAGCAAGACCTTTGTCATTCATGAGCCATTATACAGGATAAGTCATGGTTATTGCTCATCTGGTCAGGTTGGTGGGGATGCTAGCCATTTCAAAAGCTGACTCAACCTGTAATTGAGCATCTTAAAAAATAGTTATTTTATTGAATTCAACATTTACTGGCCAACACTTTAAACTCTCAGTGTAAGCACGGAAGAGTATTTCTCCACAAAGTTGATTAGAGAATAGTGTCTGCTGCCAAAAGATAGCCCTGAAAGGTCCTCCAGTCATTGGCTTCCTGGGAGCAGAGGGTCAATCGGCAGCAGTTACCATTGTGGGCATTGTCAAGCTCTGGGGAATTTGAGTTCTTAGACCTTCTTTCTCTCTGATAACCTTGTTTTTATTGAACATTGTCTGATTTCTGATTTTTCTAGAAGCTTTCAGGTAATTTAACTTTGTGTAAAAGAGAAGCAAGGAATACAGCAGACGTGGAATTGAATAAATATAAGTCCCTAGCCTATTGATTTATAAGTATAAGCAGAGACTGGAGCACCTGCAGACTCTTATCTTGGACCTGTACCATCATATTTAAGTGAACCAGCCATAAAACACTCCTTTTTCCAAATCTGGCATCCACACAGCCATGTTCACAGAGAGGTTAAAAACAACCTCATGACAACATCAGAGTCCAAAATAGTTTCTATATGTTGGAGAAAGAATCAAAAATAAATACTCTAATGTGCTTCTTCCTCCAGAATTTCCCACTAAGGTATCCATGTTAAAATAAATCGTAATATATAATATCTCTGGCATGTAGCCCAGAAGGCTCACCAGAACCTAGCAATTTCTTTCAAGTCTTATGTTTTATTATAAAACTTTATGTGAATTTTGCAATTTGCCTCAAAAGACTTCTGTGTTGGTTTTCATGCTAAAATATTATTTTAAATTATTTATCTTAAATAATAATGATATTCCAAGAAGAATCACCATGTGGAACATAGGGCTGTAGCACCCCCACACAGCATTGCACCCCGCTTTTGGAAGTCCAGGGGTAGGGTAATGCCAGGGTTTGTTTAGTATTTCCCCACAGGTACCCACACACTGGCCAGAGCAGCCCACTCTTGCTGTCCCTCTAGTCCTGTTTCTCTTGTGATATGAGATTCTTGTTGAAAATGTTGGCAAGCTTTGCCTCGAGATAGCATTTTGGGGCCCCTCCACCAGGACCCTGTGCTGATTATTTCGGAGACAGCACATTTTAGTCATCTGTTTTGTTCAGTAATGTGTCCTAAGTGCCTGGAAGAGTTTTGAGCACATGGTAGGTGCTATATTAATATTTGTTGGATGACTAATATCTTCCAGGGATCTCATCTGTCCTATCTTAAATAAGTAATGTATCTGATATCATAAAATAAAATATTAAATGAGAGCTATCATTTATTGAGTGCCTATTTTGTGCCAGCTGTGTAAATACATTTCAACTCTGCAACAGATTTTTAGCAGGGGTGGATCCATCTTTTACAGATGAGGAGAACAGGTTCAGAAGATTAAGTAACTTGCTCCAGTTCGCATGATTAGTAAGACGCCTGTCCAAAATGAATGTATTTCCATTAGGCCTCACTGACTCTCACTTTCAGAAAATGCCCACTATAAAACCTAGTGACACAAAGAGATCCTTTGTCCATATGAGATATGCCAAGGGTTATTTACATGGCTTGCTCCAGAGTGGTTTTGGAATTTGAGTACCTAATAGCTGATCTGGTCCACCCAGGGCTCATTCATTAGTTTCATTAGTATAGCTCTGCAGTGTCCAGTGCAGTGGACGCTAACCACATGTATGGCTAAGGAGCACCTAAAACGTGGCCAATCCCAATCGGGATGTGCTACAAATGTGAAACACACGCTAGATTTCAAAGACTTCATCCGAAAAGAGGCATGTAAAATATCTCAATAATTTTTGTATTAATTACACGTAGAAATGACAATATATTATTAAAGTGATTTTTTATTGTTTCTTCTTACTTTTTGTAATGTAATCACTAGAAAATTCAGAAAAGTTGGAAGTACGGCTTGCCTTATGTTTCTATTGGATAGTGCTCATACAGCATTTCAGTTTAATTCAGTCCTCACTGTGCTGGGCGCTGGGCTATAGGGGAGGGATACACACAAAACGGGTACGCACAATCCCTGCTTCTCAAGGAACTTACGATCACATGAGAGAAATGGACACACACACTGATGGTGGTAATATCGGGAAGCGTGGGAAAACTGCCACACAATACATATGCGCAATGTTATAAGAGCCTTGCTAACTTCTCCACTTAATATTTTCCCTTCATAATGGTCTTTAATCAATCTATCAACAAGTGAAACAGCATTGTTGTGGCTAAGATCATGTTATTTAAAACCACAAAAACCAGGATCCGAATCCTGGTCCCATCACTTATTAGCTCTGTGGCTTTGGCTTAGTGGTTCTCTAGTGAGATTTCAAAACACAGATTTAAAAACATCTGCTCTAGGGGCCAGCCCCATGGCCCAGTGGTTAAAGTTCTGCATGCTCAACTTTGGTGGCCCAGGTTCATGAGTTTGGATCCCTGGTGCTGAACTACTCCACTCATCAGCCATGCTGTGGTGGCATCCCATGTATAAAGTAGAGGAAGATTGGCACAGATGTTAGCTCAGGGTTAATCTTTCTCAAGCAAAAAAAAAAAAAAAAAAATGAGGGGTCGTCTCCGTGGCTGAGTGGTTAAGTTCACGCACTCCACTGTGGTGGCCCAGGGTTCGGATCCTGGGCGTGGACATGGCACCGCTCATTAGGCAATGTTTAGGCGGCATCCCACATCCCACAACTAGAAGGGGGGGTTTGGGGAGATAAAGCAGAAAAAAAAAAATATTGGCAACAGTTGTTAGCCCAGGTGCCAATCTTTAAAAAAAAAAAAAAGGAAAAAGAGGAGTGTTAGCAAGGGATGTTAGTTCATGGCAAATCTTCCTTACCAAAAAAAAAAACAACAAAACTGCTCTACCCACCTCACAGGTTGTTACAAAGGTGCAATGGTATAACAGTCCCTGTCTCACAGGATTGTTAAAGATTAAGCGAGTTAACATAGGTAGAGCCCTTACTATGGGGCCTGGCCCACAGAAGACAATGTGTCTAAGTAAATATCCCAGTATTTATTTCCTAAGAAGAGTTTATCACAATCCCTAATTACCTTATCTATTTACTTGCTACTTATTTATTGTTTATTGTTTATCTCTCCCACCAGAAGATAAGTTGCATAAAGATAAGGAACACCACTAAATTTTCCACACCTAGTCAAAAGTACACATGGTAAGCTTTCAGTAAATATTTGTCGAATGAATCATTATCCTTAAAAGCTGTAAACATAGGATGGAGATTCTAACAAGGACAGAAAATGGCAAATTGAATATGAGAGTAAATTTGAGATTTAAAAAAGTCATATTTTCTTAGTAACAGGTTATCCATTTGCCCTTAAGAAGAGAATTGCTTGGGGTATGAAAATTTTGGTAAGTTGAGCTGGATTCTGCTTTGCTCTCTATTTTCAAGCAGAGGTTCTAAACTAAGTAGTTTAGAGACTGTGGAGGAAGAAAAAAATGGAAATGAGACAGCTGCCATGTAGAAATAACTTTGGGGACAAAATTAATATCTAAGCAGAATGTTAAGACATCTTGCTGTGTGTTGCACATGGAAATATCCTTTACAACCTCCCCATGTATCCCTACTAAATCCATGGGAAAAGACCCATTCCTTGGTGACACATTGTGGCTTGGCTGTTTTGACGAATATGATGAAATATTGGGTCTTGCTTCAAGATGAAAATACAACGTGCCAGAATCCCACTGGACAAATGGGCTGTGGCTAAAATGGAATGTTCCTCTGAGTGGGAGGACAAGGGAAAGGTGTCCCTCAAATAAGAGAAAAGGGAAAGATGCAGAGGCACTGATGGCTATCAGGTGAGATGGAGGGTGTATGGGAGTCTTGCTGGAGCATCCCAATAAGAGAGAAGAACAGTGACCAGGGATGCAACTTGGCAGCTATGGCCCCGATGGGGACCACAGATGTTCTAGGCTTATGGCTTGGAAGTTAAATGAGCCCAAGGCAGATGGTTCAACCATGGTGTTAATAGGGGTTCAGGCAGAGATCATTGGGCTCATTTTAGCCACACAGCCATCAGTAACAGGATGGAGCCTTTGGGCTATTCAGGTTAAAACTTGGCCAAAAGTGAGAATCCTGAGTATCTTCCTAACGTAACTCCTTTCTTCTGGGCTGAGGCTTGGCACAAGTTACAACTTCAGACTATAGCCAAACACACGGTTTCAGGACTTGCCCGCTGAGAAGATGAGCTCAAGCTGGAAAGAAAGGGGTGACTATCACTTTGTCACTCTTGGTGTTTCCCAAACACTCCAGGCTGTGGCTGCTTCATTCCTCCATGGCTTTGTACTTGCCTAAAATGCTCTGCTTGGGCTTGAGCACCTTCCCTGACCTCCGGGGAGGCCTAACTTCCCTGTCCTTTTGGTCTGCATTGTCTCCTCTGACCTCCCTCCGGGATAGCCTCTGACACGCTATTTGGCTCTTCTTTTCAAGTTTGCCTCTGCCAAAATGGCGAGCTACTCTAGCACAGGGATGTCTTACTGTCTTAATAGTGCCTGGCCTAAGGCCTAACTCATATTTGTTAAACTTGGTGAAATTAAGTTGGGAGTTGATGCAGCCTTTCTGGGAGTATTCTCTGATTCCCATTCTTTCAGCTTATCCTTCTCTTCCCCATAACTCAGTTTCTGTACCTTCCCTTCCACAAATATTTTGTACTCTGAGGAACCTCCAAGGGACAAGAAGTTCTTTGAACTGAAAAGTCCAAAGATACAAGGTTGTCAAGGGGCAGTAGAGAAAGCCCTGATGGAGGGTCCCAAGTTCTGCCCTGGCCTCATGGGCTGTGCCACTGAGCAAGTCATTTCACTCTCCTCTGAAAAATGAAGTGGGGCCACTCAAATCTAGAATTTCCGAATTCAGTAAAAAGTACAAAGTCGTTTTAGATTAATGAGCCAAAAAATAACCTCTACAAGGAGTTTTAAAAGAGTCGCAAGCAAAATATTCTTTGTAAATTAAATATATGCAAACAGACAAAAATTCAATGAAGCAACAAACACATCAGAGAGTTTGTTTCAGGGGAGGGCAGAGGGAAAGGGAGTTAATCTAAAAGGGAATAAAGCAAGCAAGCTAGGGCCCTTGCACAGACCAATGAAGACAGTTTGCTGTAAATTAAGGATTCTGCATGTGAGGTCTAAAAAGGTGGGGGGGGGGAGAGGGTTATGGTTTAGGAAAATTGGTTAGGCTGGATAGATTGAAGAGCGGGGAGAAAAATGGGAGCAGGGAGTTGTGACATGTGGGCAAAGCAGGGAGCAGGATGGATTAGAAAGATGAAAGGGTCACGGTCACGTGTACACCTCAGGAAGGTTACAAAGAAGGGAAATGTCTGGCCCAGCTCTCTGATCTCCAGACGTTCAGTCCGGTCCCCTTTTCACCACGCCTTGCTAAAAGGCAGAAAGATCCTTCTCAAAAGCTTTGTCTGGCTTGACATAATGAGACATTATGTAAAGAGTGAACTTAATTTAGATGATGGTGTTGACCAGAACAAAGAGCCACAAAGCAGAAATGATTAAAAACATGTCAATCACATTTATGCCTCCGAGCGTACAATGTGTACACAGCCTCCAGTCAGCTGTGTTACTCCAGTCACCAGACCCACTAACCTGGCTCCTGGGGTTGAAAAAATCAAAAAGTAAAAACCTAAGCAGCCCCTGCATTTCTGAGGACAAATAAGAGAGGCATAGCCTCTTATTCTCTTATCTGTCACCACCACCACCATCTGCAAAAAATCTGCTCCTTTCTCAGGTAACAAAAGAACCACCACCACCACAAAAGATTATCCTGAAATTTTTCTACTGATGAGCTGTGCTACGGGTTGAATTGCGTCCCCTCAAAATTCACATATTGAAGTCCCAGCCCCCAGTGCGTCAGAATGTGATCTGATTTGGAAATATGATTTTTGTAGATGTAATTAGTTAAGATGAGATCATCTTGGAGTTGGGTGGGTCCCTAAGCCAATATGACTAGTATACGTATGAAAAGGGGAAATTTGGACACACACATACACACACACACACAGACCACCGCATGAAGATAAAGGCAGAGATTGGGGTGATGCTTCTATAAGGAACACCAAAGATTGTCAGCAAACCACTAGAAGTTAGGGAAGATGCCTAGAGCAGGGTCTTCTTCACAGCCTTCAGAAGAAAACAGTGCGGACAACAACTTGATGTCGGATTGCTAACCTCCAGAACTGTGAGACAATACATTTCTGTTGTTTAAGTCCCTTGGTTTGTGGTACTTGTTACAGGAGCCCTAGCAAACTAATACAAGCCCACAATTTAATGAAAAAGGAATAATACCTTACATTGGCTGCAAGGACAGAGCCTGGATCCATCACCATTGCGGCTGGGAAGCCTCAAGAATGTTGCTCAGCCTTTCAATACTCCAGTTCCCTCAACTGTAAATGGATGTAGTAAGAGTCCTACTTCATAGGATGAAATGAGCTAATACTGTTCTTAGCACAGTGCCTGGCGTATAATATGTACTCAATAAATATTAGCTATTATTATTGCCATAGTGCACTGTGAATTACAAAGCACTTTCACATATTTCATTCATCTTCCTTCAAATTCCGTGAGGGTAGTGTTATTATTCACATTTTACAACTGGAGATTCTGAAGCCAGATGTTTTAACTAGATGTTATGGAATAGGTTTAGGATATAGGCGGATCTGAGTTGGAATCTCAACTCTACCCTCTCCTGCCTATGTAATTTTGGGCACATTTTTTGACGCCCTCCAAATCTCCGTTTTTCTCGATTTCAAATGAAGAATTGCGAGACAGAGATATTCATGGCCAGTGTCTGGTTTATACTTGGCCTTAGAGAAATTATATTTACTATTATTAAATAACTTCCACAGTCACACCAATTTTTGGTAGAGCCAGGACTTGAACGATCTTCATATGTTTTCTCCTCCACCTCACCACCTCCCTGAGGGCAGATGGCAAACATCAAAGCTGGGAAAAGGTTGCAAGATATGGGGTTGTAGGTCATTATTGAAGAGAAAGACAAGAGGAGGTGGAGGCAGTAAAGAGAACATTGAGATGGAGGAAGGGAAAGGATGGAAGGAGTCCGCTGTAATCAACATGCCACCAAGAGGTTGATTGGTTTCCTCAAGGAATGGTGCCACATCAGGGGCTCCGCTTTGATCTCAATTTTCTCTGGACCTCTGCTACCCTTATAATTAGGTCCTGAGCCTTATTCTCAGTTCTTTCTGTAAAAAAGAAAATTCTCTGTGTCATCATTTACTTTAAATTGGCAATCATTTACCCTCAGCCTCTCATTATCTTTCTCCAGTGCTTTAAAGACACCAAAGGTAATCATCTGATTCCATAGTTTTCATAATTACTATTTCCCCCAAAACCTCTCAAATACCTGAAATTGGGCTCCTGTCAGGGCATTCTCTGTCAGATGTTCTGATCAGAAACTCAAACTCTCAGCGGCCCTTCCCAGATTGGCTGTTGTCCCCAGGGGAAAATATGGGCTCACTCCTTTTCATTTCCAAATTCTCTCAGATCTTGCCCTTAATTATTCAACACTTTGTAAGCTTTCCTATTACCTTTAGATAGATTTCACCTAAAGCAAGATAGTGGCTGTAAAGTACGGAATCTATTACCAAAACCAGAAATCCTATTTCTCCACGTTTTTCTAACGCATAAGTCATCTCTTTTCTTAACAATGTCGACGGTCTCTTTGTAAATTAAGAATATTTGTTAGCTGTTATGTGCAACACAAATATTTTCTTCTCAATTTGTGGTTTGACTTTTGACATTATTTGAGGCATTTCTTTTGGGCAAACAGATTTTTTTAAATTTCTTTATGTAATAAAATTTGTAAAACATTTTTTATGTGACTTTTGGGTTTTCTCACTTGCTTAAAGGCTCTGCTCATTCCAAGACTATCAATATATCAACCAACGTTTTCTTTTGGAAATTTTATGAATTATTTTCATGTTTAAATCTTTAAACCACCTATAACACCGATTTCATTTTCCACAGGAAGAATAAGGGAGATTTTTGAAAAAGAGTCCCCAAATATTTTGCATTTCATTAAGTTAGAAAGAAATTGCCAGATATCTGTTTTACCTCTCCGTTGTTTTACATAACATTTTCTAATCAAACAACAAATACACCTTTTATGGTGGAAAATTTGGAAAATACAGAAAAGTATAAGAAAGGAAACAAAACATATCAGTAGTAAGCCCAGCAGTCAGAGATAATTCCTGTTAGTACTTTGGTTTATTTATTTAGGCACAACCATAATTTTTATAAAATTGGGATCATACATTATATATAGATTTGATTCTTGATTTTTATTCAATATTGAACCACCAGATTTTAGCTCTATATCATTGTATAATCTTCAAAAACATAATCTTAAAGAGCTACATAATATGATATTATATGGATGTAGTATAATGAAAACTATTCCAACAATTTGGAATGGATCAATGAAAGTGAAATTAATGAATCAAAGAATTGCACATTAAAAATATTTTCAAGGGGCCAGCCCTATGGCCTATTGGTTAAGTTCAGTGTGCTCCACTTCAGCAGCCCGGGTTCGGTTCCCAGATGCAGACTTACACCACTTGTTGGCAGCCATGCTGTGGCAGTAACCCACCTACGAAATAGAGGAAGATTGGCACAAATCTTAGCTCAGGGTGAATCTCTACCAGAAAAAAATCCTTTGTTCAAATGACTCTTCTGATACGTAATACTGATTTCTACTTCTGCCATCTGTGTTCAAGAGCACACACCTCAAATTGAGTATTTTCTTCTAATCTCTGCCGGTTGGGAAGGTGACAAGTGATTTATTGTTAGGGGCCTTTTATATACCACGTGGTTGCTTTGGAATGCTGTGTGCACACGAGGATTGTCCCAGGACTAATTCAAGAAGAACACTTAAAGTCCTCAAGTCCCCGACGGTTCTAATTCTGAGAAAACTAAAACTTGCTTCCCAAATTCCCATCTGTATCTGTGAATGCAGAATCTAAAGCAGGAAATGATTGCTTTCCTTTTCCAAAGGACTAGAACCTTTGGGTCTATCATTCTTTGGGTTATTGCGCCTCAGAGAAGTTGTACATTCCCTGGTCCTGTCTCCCAAGTAGAAAGTCTAAGTCTAAATCCAGACAAATGTGAGATCTTCAGAGTTAATCAGGAGGTAAAGAGCAGAGGAGAGGAAAGGATAGAAGACAGGAAGAAAAGGAGAGAAGAAAATGTTGGGTCTTGCTTCTGACTATCATTTACCCCAACGTATTTGAAGAAACCCCATGGCTGACACTGGCATCAGGCTTCAGTTGAAATTTTAAGATTGGAGTCTCATTAAGGGAGTGGTTGTTTATCAAGAGGCATGTTTTCTCCACATTTAAGAACAGCAATAGAACAGCCAGGAGACGAAGCGGGATGGGGTGGGTGAGGGTCATTAAGCCAAGAGGGTCATTAACCTCCTGGTCTTTCTGGTGAATGGGTTCTTTCTCTGAGCTATTAAAGAAGTCATTCAGTGTCACCTAGTCTCAGAGTTTCCATTTGTAAACAAAAGGGAAGAAGCGAGAAAGAAAGACAGTCATAAAAACAGCATTTATCAAAGGCTTTCTATATGTCGATCACTATATATGTCACACATTATCTTATTTGACCTTCACAACAACCCAAGGAGATGTTATTATTCTCATTTTACAGATGAAAAACTGAAGCTCGGAGGAGTTAAGAAACTTAACATGGTTACACAACTAGGAAGTAAATGACAGCGTCAGGGTTTAAATACAGATGTCTGATTCCAAAGCTCATGCTCAGTCCATGAAATTCTGATTCTATTGTGAGCAAAGCATTTAACTTCTGAAGACTTGACTATCCCATGTTTAATGTGGAAGGAGCAAAAGTAATCACGGAAAGTTATCAGAGGCACGGACGTCCTCTAGTGACCTGTATATGAAGTTATTTGTAAATCTGATCATATGATGCGTATGTGTTTGCAGACACAATATGAGAGACACAATATGAGAGAGTTTGTGACTCAACATTTAATTTATTCCTACGATAACCTATTTAGAGCACAGGCAAACAGCATGGTTTGTACATAAAGGATAATAAAATCTTAATATAAAAATTCATAATTTAAATTTAATTAACTCCCTAAATATGCTCTCGTTTCCATCAATGATCAACTATTCAGTTAAAAACAATGCAAGTCTGATCCAACAACCAGTGTCAGACCTACCACTAAACTCTCACGAAGGGGAAGGAAGCTGGCAGTGTCCCAGTCTTTGCTCTCTGTGCCCATCTATCCTTCTATCTGCTCAATGCAGTTCTCTGTCTCTTTTCCTCTGCCCATCAAGACTGATTCTCAAGAGATCTAGCACCAGTATCTACAACTTAGGGTAAATTTTAGACAGAGTGCTACTGGGTATTTAAATTATTAATCAGTCACTTAGCTTAGCTACAGGAGGTACAGGAGCAGAGGAAAGAAAAGAACGAAGGAGGGAGAGGAAGTTGGATCTTGTCCTTTATGCTGATAGTGAGAGTATTGTTAAATCAATCCCCAATACCTGAGAGAGAGAAATAAGCTTTTCTTTTCTCTCTATAGAAAGAAGATAGACAGTGTTCAAGAATGTGGGTTGGAGGGCCAGCCCGGTGACATCCTGGTTGAGCTCGGTGTGCTCCGCTTTGGCGGCCCATGTTCACAGGTCTGGATGCCGGCATGGACCAACACCACTTGTCAGCCATGCTGTAGCAGCATCCCACGTATGAAGTAGAGGAGGACGGGCAAGGATGTTAGCTCGGAGACAATCTTCCTCAAGCAAAAAAAGAGGAAAATTGGCAGCAGATGTTAGCTCGGCACTAATCTTCCTCGGCAAAAAAAAAAGAATGTGGGTTGGAGACGATGCGGTGAAATGGAAAAACACTGGCCTTCAGGTCGTGAGACCAGGGATTTAGTTCTTACACTGCTAGTCTCCAGCTTTACGCTTCAGACAAATCACTCTTCTTTTTTGGAATTCTGTTTCTTCAACTGCAAATTTAAAAGGTTGAAGGACCAACTTCTCAGACGTTTAGACTTTGATTTTCTGTGGTTCTAATGTTTGAGTATCCTTAATATCCCAGCATGTAGATTAATGACTATTATGCTTCTTATTATAAACAAGCAGGTTTACACAACAAGAATGTTTTGACCTCAAGCTCCAAAAGCAAACTTTCCCTTTTCTCGTACATGGAATAAGTCCTTGCATGCTGAGATTAAATTATTGTTGATTTTTCACCCAAACACCTACCTATCCAGACACATCATTTCCACCACAACGTGAAACACCTCCTTTTGCCCACACACACCCCTTCACCCCCATCTCTCAAGCACTCCCCTCTCTTCACTGGGTGGTGAAATCAGACTGAATTCTGCCTCTTGCCAATTGCTTGATGTAATGCAAAACATGGGGACGAGGGGGATGAGAGTGTCTCAGACCTCACAGGGCTGGTGGGGGATTAAATGGCATCTTGTCTGCAAAAGCACGTGCAGACTGCAAGGCCTATATGCGGGGAGGTGAGAAGTAACCATGGTGACAAAAAGGTGAAGACATTCCACGGAGCTTTTTACTCTCTTTTCAATAAATACTCCACTGTTATTTAATGTGGATATACATTTTCTTAATACACATAACAGAGGAGTTTACACATGCCATTGTCCTGATTCTTTTGTGTCCTTTTCTCCCCCTTTTCTCCTGCCACCTAAGTGTATTACCTTTGTGTAGAAATATGGCGGTGGCCATATGTGGCTTCAGTGCTTGAAATAAAAGCCACATTTGCCTTTTTGATCCTACTAGGCAAATATAGACATTTCACCCTGTTAGATGAAAAGACTGTGTTATTCTTTCCATCGTTCGGGTACTGTATTGGGGTGAACTCATCGTGGTCCCAAACCCCATGGGGCTACAGTCTCATGGGAAAGGCAAACAGATAAACCAGCAGAGGCGGTAGGAGATGGTAGTATAGTGTTACATCCCATTTATGCTCTTCCAATAAGTATCTAACCTCTCTGTGCGTTAGTTCCTCCTTCTGTAAAATAGAAATAATAATAATATTACCTACTATATAACTTGTGACAATTAAAAGAGATAATTCAGGCAAAGTGCTTAGAAGAGTGTGTATCACATAGTCAGTGCATGCTAATTATGGAGAATCCTCAATTCTCTTGCTCCTATTGCAGCAATTTGAGAATAATAAGCAGCACAATGGCACCAATTATGCCCAGGCCTCTGGGCCGACCCACAGCACGTGCTAATATCAGGCAAACCACCTAGGAGGAAACAAGCATCCTCTGGTGCAGGCGTCATCACTCCCTTCATGACATATAGTCAAAATCTGAGTCTCTGCCAGCTCTCAAACCTTTCTGAGGTTTCTGAGCTCTAAATCTTTCTGAGGAGTCATTCCTCTGGGCTCCCTTCCTCTCTTAGTAGCCCCCAGCCCTTCCCTCTCCCCACGCCTCCTTCTCCTTCCTCCCCTGCCCAGCAGCTCCAATTACAGCTATGAAAGTACAGGCTGCTGAGGGAAGGGTAGAATTTGGCTCCTCTCCCAAGGCAAACAATTAGGAAAGCATTAACTTCTCTTAATGGGCAAAGCAACATTAAGCAGATGGAAGCCTAGACCCGGGTCACTTTGCAGAGAGCCCAAGCTGTGATGGGGCTGCCAGTGTTCATACTCGACCTCTAAATTGAAACTTAATTGGCCATTAATGGAATTCATCTAATTAAAAACACTTGTAATTAAGCACGAAGAAGAAAAACAGCCTGAGTTTTGGACTTGGAGAAAGCAGAACTACATTTGATATGGTCAATAAAGCCATACTTAAGAACATATTCAATTATTTCCTATTTTCTATCAGGCAGTGCTTACGCCACACAAGAAAGCCTGCCATAGTGCCCCATACTCCCTGGCTTCACCATTCACACTCCAAAGATTTCAGGACAATTGACAGTGGGAGCCGTAACTCTATGGTGTCCCTCAAGAGGTGAGACAGGAAGAGTAAGGAAAATCTTTGGAAATATTATGGAAGTGATGCTATCAGTTGGAACAGAGGAACTTTCCACATTCTGGAAACCCAAGGCTTAAGGGGTCCTCCAAGATAAGAATGGAGGTTCATAAATTTTCCTGAATTTCAAAAATGCAAGTGGGAATAGCATATTGACCTATGAGGAGGAGGCAAAATTAAGGAAATAGATGCTCAGTGAGGTTGAGTAACTTGCCTGGTGTCTCAGAGTCGTGCATGGCAGAGCCCAGTCTTTATAGTAGTCCTGCCTTGCCTTTCTCGTAGATAATTAGAAGAAGGAAATGAGATCAGGTGTGTGAAAATCCCTGCAAACTATAAAGTGGATAACCAGCAGATCCAATTTTACCTTCTTGGGGTGAAACAATGACATCCCAATCCACACATCACAGCCAACTCCTGACGCATATGTAGTCAGAGGGCGGAATAGGAGAGCAGGTCAGAGCTCAGGCTTTGGAGCCAAAATTCCTGAACCAGATCCTAACTCCACCACTACAAGCCGAGTGACCTTTGGAAAAGTTCTCTCTCTATAGCTCGGTTTCCCCATCTGTAAAATTGGGAAAACAGTTGTCTTACCCCCTGGGATTGCGTGAACCCATAAAATGTTCTTCAAACAGGATCTGATGCATTAGGAGCACTTGTAAGTGTTAACTATCATTATTAAACTGCTGAGATTAACAAGAAGTCCAGTCTTTCCCAGAGCTCCCCTTGCCTGATATGTTGCCAAGTCTCCCTGTGTGCTTGTGGCATATATAGCAAGATCATTCCCAGCTCCCTTCTCAGCTCAAGCATGGAGCCAGGATGCTTATGTAATCCTTGGGGTGTGTAGGAGCTGTAATAGCTGCCCCAGATGCCAAAACAGGCCATTCCTGCACAGTTCTTGCTGCAAGTACAACTGCCACAAAGTGGAGACTCTGTGCTACCCCTTGCTGGTAGCCTCTTTGAACCAGTATTTCCCAACCCTCACCTGCTCTGTGCCTTCTGACATCAAAGGAGAGAACACAGCTCCCTCTGTCCCACACACAAGCTTGGGCTCATCTAATTATAACATAAACTTAGACCCACCCAAAGATCTCTTAACAGAAGTCAGCCTATTTCTCTCCTTGTCCTCCTACCATAAAATAAGAGCCATTATCAGCTTCCCAAGACCGAGAGTCCAGGTCCTCTCCAAGGAGGACACCCAGCCTGCCTATTTCTGTCCCAGGATTAACCTCTACCAGGGCTGGCTTCATAGACATGTGGTTGGTGCAATTGCACAGGGCCCCATGCTCAGAAGGGCCCTGCACTTGGGGCTTAATGCTCTGTGGTGACCATCTTGAAATTCTTTATAATTTTATCTTTGAATTTATGTTTCATAAGTGAAGTCTGACAGGGCAGAGGAGCATATGCTGGGGGGTTGGAACTTCAGCTCACGTGGGGTCCTGCCTCCTGTCACCGCCCCACCTCCCTGGGACAGGTTCTTGGCCTCCCTCTCCTCACCCCAGCCCCACGACCTGTGACTGCTGCCATCCTCTGCCCAGAATGATTAGGTAGTGTAGGTGAGGGGGAGTTCTCATTCTGCAGTCAACTCTTGCCCTCAGGGGAGTTCAGGGCATGGAGAAGAGGAGAGTAGGAGAGGGTGTCTGGGCCAGGACAGGGCGGCAGCCATCTATCTACAACTGGGGTGACAGCACCAAAGGCAACTGGGGGTGATTGGCAGGGGGCTATGGGTGGAACTATTCCACGTGCCTGCACAGAGTTTGCAATCCCTTGGCATCTGCCTGTCCCACAGGGTTTGGGGAGATTGATGTCCTCATCCCTGGCTAGGCCCACATTTTCGTTTTGCATTGGGTCTGCAAATTATGGAGTGAGCTCCAAAACTTTCTCAGATCACTGGCTGTGGTAACAACAATCACCTTTAGGGGAAACCCCATTTCCACACAGGAGGACGGTTAGACTCCATGACCCCAACAAGTTGGGGTCCTTGGATCTTATCTGTGATTATCTTATAACAGATAATATGCAAATACGAAATCATGATTATACCACAGGGTTTTGCATATTAAATTCCAAAAAGTGGCCCTTCATAATTCCATTGTTTCAGGGCTCCATCATAGTAATAGTCATAGTAAGTAGACCTGAGAACCAAAGATAGTCTAGTTTTCTTATACCATTGAAAACGATGAGAGGAAATACTGTTCAGGAAGATTTCCGTGAAAGGGAGGGCCCAGAGTACCAGGGTAAGACATTAATTCAGTAAGCTATACAGAGCCTTAGAAAAGTTTTGAGCAAGGGAATAGTTTTCTAAACAGAAAATTAATTCAATCAAAGCCAACTAGGGGAGATAATTTCTTTGGCCATAATGTCTAGGAGGCAGCCTGGAAAGCCATGGAAGCACCACCTCCTATTCTGGAAAATAAATGTGACTCAAGACAACATCTCACCTCACTTGATTCGCCAGAGCTCCCTGGTAGGTGTTAAGGCTGCTGTCACGTTTACTCACATAGGACATCTCTCCCTAAAAATGTCCGTGAACAAAGACAGCCATCCCTGACAGGACGGGATGGAAGGAGAGGTTTCTAAGGCCACTCTGTGCTTTTCTAAAAGATCTGCGACTCAAACCAAACTGTCCCATTTCACTTGTTCTCACTCACTCCAAGAGGTAAATACTGATTATCCGGAGTCAAATAATAATTTCTCACGATGCTTTGAATGGTCTTCAATGTCACTGTCGCAATGTTTACATGTTATTCCTTTTACATAATTGTACCGAGCTTCTGGAAGAGGTAAAGTGGCCATCTGCACTATCTACTGTTTCTGTAGCTTTCAGCCACCCTTCTATTTCCTATGGACCAGCCATTTGACTCAGGGAGAGAGGTACTGGCTAAAGAGTGGGGAACGCTGCTAGGAGCTGGGAGCAACAGAAGGGACGTTGGTTAAAATAGACATAAGTAGATCCTCTTCCCATTAGACAATGCCCCCTGCCCCCAACTCCAGAAAGAAAGTTCTCAGATTCCACGTACAAAGCAGTTAAAGTCCTAATAGTCCAAAAGAGGTTGTGGTAATAGGTTCCACCTGTGGGTGGAATCATGTGCCCCTCGTTAGTAGGAAATATATCTTGTTCATCTCTTACCCTCCAGGACATAGCACAGCGTTGAAATATATTAGGTGCAGAATAAACATTTGCAGAAGGAAAGAATGAGTATACTAGCCATTACAACATGGTAAATAATGTGAATTTCTTTTCTTCAAATAAGGATTTCTTCCTCTAGTTTTAAAGAAGAATTCTGAAATTTATTTTGAGCACAGAGAAAAACATGATAATACTTGAAGCCTGTGAGCCTCTTGAGGTCAGTCACCACACGTTTGTAATTTTATTGCTGAGCATGGTGCCAGACACGTAGTGGTCAACAATTATTTGTGTCACTTCCTGTGACTGCACTGAGTCAGGTCGGGTCACTAGCCCCCTCCTTTTAGCGTAACTGGACTTCATAGTTTGTCCATGATTTTGGATGCAAGATCAAGACCAAATCACAGAGTCTTCATGAATCTTGGAGTAAAATCTATACTAATGAGTCCCTTTAGCCTACTTTGTTAGGAACTCCATAAGCCTCCCCACATCGGTGAGGCTTGTAGAGAGCTACGTTTCTCCTGGCTGGATGAGAGCAAGAACATGCCGCTGACAAACTAGCCAGGATTAACCTGGGTGGAGCAGGGCCAAAGAACTCAACAATCTCCCTCAACGACTTACTTTCCCACTCTCTCTGTCCCTTGAGGCCTGAACGATAAGGTCAGAGACCGTTCAATGATATAATGATGTGCTACATAAAGCATGAAGGAGACCTGGCAACCCCCCATCTCTGCAAACGCCTGATCAGTAGAGACCATATCGATCAAAATGGTTAACTTTTCCAAGCTGCTGCTTGGTTTCAGAAACTCTCCTGGTTTGAACCCAAGGAGGGCAACTGCCCACTAGAACTTAGCTCTGGCCTGTTGGAGGAAGAACACAAACCTGCCCCATAAATTTGGGGCTGAATTATTCCCATCACCAACAGGATGTGATTAGAGGATGGATACCATCAACCTCATCTAGTCTGTTTACAAGACATACCAAAATAGAAACAGAAAAGGAGCAAGGTCCAGTTGAACTGGAATCCTTCCCCGCACGCTGCAGGCATGGAACATAATTGTTGTGGATAAAATTCTGCTGGAGCCTGATAGATGTCTCCCTCCACTCACAGCCATTGAGAGAGGAAAACAGCTCCCACCAAGGGACAACCCAGCCATAAACCCTCCAAAAAAGAGCTCTATCAAGATTCCTGAAAACACAACAAGACATTTGGCTTTAGAAAGCACCAGCATTTTCCTCAGCACAAATGCATCATTGTTATCTAAGGAGCAATAAACTGGATGTTAGAAACACTAGTCTGTGATACCACTGCTTGGCAGATCTCTTGCCTCTAGGGGAAAAGCACAAGAGATAGGAGGGCTCCATTCTGTTTTTGAATGTAATGTTTTTTCTTTAATGAGGATGCATATTTGTTACTGCCTCACAGATATAGAACAGGTAAGAGGTATGATCAATGATTTTTTTTAATGCGAAAAGATGCAGCATGGAAAGGGTATAAGGATAGATGTCAACCCAAGGTAGGGCTCATTCATCAACTTCTGATAACAACAGTGTTGTAAATAAGAAGGGCCATTGTTTTTGATGTATAGAGTAGCCCAATGGTCCACAAAGTGTAGCCCCCAGATCAGCATCAATATCACCTGGGAACTTGTTAGAGATGCACATTTCTGGGCCTCACCAGAACTACGGAATTAGAGACTCAGGGTGAGACCCAGCCATCTGTTTTAACAAGTGTTCTAATCTAGGTGATTGTGATGCGTGCTAAAGTATTAAAAAATAATAATTACACTGGTGCCTGGCACCCTCCCCCAGGGATACTCTGATTTAATTGATATAGGGTGTAATCAGGATTTTTTGAAGCTCCCCAGGTTATTCTCCTGTGCAGCAAAGTTTGGGAAGCACTGGGCTAAGAGTCAAGAATTGATCCCCACACAGGTCTCTGATAATATTGTGCCTGGCATTTGCAGCCATTTCAGTTTTGAAGAGGAAATTTTCAAGGAGTTACTCGCCTTTCAAAAAGTTGACACAAAAGTTTAGGTACATGGGCTGCCTGCAGGTGAGAGCACTGTGCTGCGGCCAAGTGTTAAACGACATATTCTCATTTACTGAGTCCCTGGGGGACCTCATACTCAGACACAGCACATATTTGGCCATGAACTTCCTGCCCCTTTTCAAAAATAAAAAATAGACTTATTGAACCATATAAACATCGACAAATATTAAACAATCATTAGTTTTAAAAGTGATCCTTTGGAGCAAAGTTTAAAAGTCTTTGGTTTGAATCAGTAATTTTCTCACTAATGTTTAACTCTTCTTCCATCAACTCATCCCACGTGGTTGTCTTAGAATCAAAAACTTTCTCAGTAAGTCAACCTCAATTTCCAGGTAGCTCCACCTGAAAATGACTCTTGGTTTCTAAGCATACCTCTCTGCTCTGTTTCTGCCAGAGGAATCCAGTCCGTGGTTTATATTCTCTGAGCTCAAGAAAAGGATCTACTACCTTGCCTTGGATAAGAGCAAGAGAGAAAATTCTAAGAGATGTGGGGCCTGAGAATTAGGTGATCCCAGAGAAGGATGGCAGGTATAAGTGTTCATGCAGCAAAGTGTCACAGGATAAGCAGGTGGTTCCATAGTATCAGGGTGAGTGTGGAGGCGGAATGTCTGCTCTGGAAAATGAAAGGCAGAAAGGAAACAGCGGAGCAAATAAAACCGCATCAAAGATGCGGGAAACACTGCAGCACCAGTCAGGGATCCATGGACCAGGGCGTCTAGATCACGTGCAGCGTTATAGAAAACTCAAACAATGAATGGGAGAGTGGGCATCGGCAGACGGCAAAACAGGAGTCAAGAACTTAGAAACGAGCCAAATCCAAACACCGTATGACAACATGGCATGGGTGTCTGCAGTAAAAATGTCCCTGATGCTGATCTGTCTGAAACCAGACTTGGCTTCCAGCAGGACAAGGAGACCACAAAGAAGCAAGTGGCAGAGCCCAGGCAGACCAGCGTAGCAGGGGATTGCATGTTATCAGTATCCAGTACTGGTTTTTTGAATGAATAGATGTTCAAAAATATTCCTGGTTTTGATTGCATATTTTTCTCTGCCAGTGATCATAGTGTGCTGGCCACAGCCTGCCCTCACTCTCTGTTGGAAACAAATCTATCACGGCAGCTGGATGGTAGAACGTATGTTTAGGTGTGCTTTGGGTAAAAAACACTAAGCTATGGGCTAGAAAATCTGGATTTGGGTCCCAGCTCTGCTTCTAACTAACTACGTAGCTTTGGGCAAGTTCTTTTATACTTTTGCATCTAAGGTCCTCTCCTTGAAAACAAGGCAAGCCAGAAAGATATAATAAATGCCCTCTAAAGGACGTCTCAACTCTAAAAATCAGTGGCTCCCCACTGCAGGTACGTTCCTAAAAATCTACATTAGAAATTGATTTGTCATGTCAGATTATATAAGACATCTGCCTACCACTGGCTATCTGTGGCTGATGATTTCCCAGACATTTTCAAAGCCTCCACTGTCAATGGGACGTAAATCTGATCTTTTAGGTGGTTTGTTGGACCAAAGGACAGTCCTGTGGATTTACTGGTGTCAGACTGAGAGTGCATTTGTTGACTAAGTTTAACCGGAGTTTTGAAAGCTTCCCTGAGGAAAGCGCCCACATTCTCCCATCACAGAGAGGGAAACAGAAACCAGAGGCAGTGGACTCCGATGTCTAGTTTTAGCTTTGGTCTTTGTGCTTTGGGGTCAGAGGTGGAGAGGGGAGTAAGGACAGCGGAGAAAATCATCCCAGACACATGGAGAGTGTGACATAAACACTCCCTTCAATCCTTTCCTCCTTCGCATCCCCCAGAGGGCCAAGCCCACACCCCAGCCAGCTACGTGCTTCACGGCATTTTCAGCCAGATGCGAGTTGGCTGAGGGGGCAGCCATCTGGACTCTGAAAGCCCATTATAGCCATAACAGGCAGCTGAATCTAGTTATAAACGACAGCCTCTCCCAGCCTGCCTGTCTCAGGCTTGAAATCACACACTTAGGAAGCATCTGCTTGGGACATGAGACAGCCCTCCCAATGGGGACTAAGGGATGAGAGGCATGCGGGGACATGGACCCAGGCACGGGAGCTGCTGGCTCTGGACAAGGTGTTGAGGCCTTTTCCTTTCATCTCTCGCCCTGCCCTGTTATCTTCTCTTGCCTACCTGTAAGAAGCACGTACACACACATCTCTGGAATCATCCTCTCCGTGGTATTATCGGGAATGAGGATTGATTTAAAGCAGGAGCATTTGAAAAATACCAGAATGACAGGACGGTCAAGCAAAAAGCCGCCTGAACTAGCAATAGTAACATCCACAGACAGCTCAGGCCATAGATGTGAGGAGGCTGCTCTGGGGGTCACTGAGGTCCTGGGACTGTGGGGCCATGGAGAAAACACTGCTCTCACTCCCACAGCCCTTTTTCTGTGAACTTGTAGAAGGTCATATGTGGCGGCCAAAGGGCTGATGGCCACTCAGAGGATGGGATCCACAGGAGAATATTCCACCACTTCTGCTCAGGACGGCAGAGTGCCCAAATGCCCCTCCCTTCCCAAGGATGGGTCAAGGTTCTCCCCTCAACTCAGCCTGATGTCCAAAACAGAAGATCAGGACAACAAACATCCTGAGAAGTCCTGAATGTTCCCTGTTCCTCGCATGACTGGCTATGTCCCACCACACCTAACTGGGCTTTGGTGAAGACCCCCTCATGTTTTCTTGCTTCTATAACTAGCACAGCCTGTCCTTCACTTCCTGGGATGCCCTCCTGCTCTACTCCACCTCTTAAACCCTGCTGGGAGCAGAAGAGTGGTCAAGAACACAAGTTCTGAGTGTCAGAACTCCTTGGCTCAAATCCCAGCTTTGCCACCCATAGCTGGGTGCTTCCTCACCTCTCCATCCTTACTTTCCTTTCTGATGGTATGAGGATGGTGATGATACAGTGGTTACTTCACACAGTTGTTTTAAGGATTAAGTTAATATCTGTAAAGGATTTAAAAACAGTACCTAGGCCATATTGAACACAGCATAGGTGCTAGTCATAATTCCACGAAGACCTCCTCCATTCTTCTCTCATCCTCTCTCACCACTCTTCCCAGCAATTCCTAATGAGAGGGATCGCATTGTTTTCCCTTTGCTAGCTTAGATGCTTGTCTCCTGCGCTAGTCTTTGAGTTTCTCGAGGAAAGAGATCGTGACTTATTTTTCACATCTGCAGCCTATGTTTGTCATCAAGCAGGTATTTGAAAAAGTGTATTGACTTAAATTGGGTGGGAAACTAATAATAATGCCTTCCATTTAATGGGTGGTAACGAGGTGCTAGGCACGTTGCTAAGAGCCTTATTTGTATTAATGAGTAGTTTCTTTAAATTTCATCTCATATGTTCTTCACTTCATAGCTCACAAGCTTGGCTCTCAGAAGCATGAAGGAAAATTGCTACTATAAACTAAAATTCAAGGACTGCAAGCAAAGAAAAAGAACTAACTGAGGAAGAAGTAGAAATATAGACAAATATTGGTCCTCAATAGAGAGAGGGAGACGTAGGAGGAGAATTGTCATTCTGGAGTCTGTTAACACAAAAGGAGGTGATTCTGAGTGGGCAACTGAGCCTTCAGGAAGGCAGGTTTAAGTCCAGAAAAGAGAAATATGTAACTCAGAGATATGTCTAAAAAGAGTGGAAAGATCCTCGAAATAATAGGAAAATAAGGAATAAAGGGGATGGCACAAAACAAACCAAAGTGGATGCATGGGCTGCTCTCTATATGTAAATATATATGCATATACACATACACATATGTCTTTCCCTTTCTCTCTATATAATCTATAATACATATGTGTGTATATAAAAAAAGGAGCAAAAAATGAAAGAAGCTCAATCTGCATCCAATATGGCTGGGACTGAGAGGATGGGTGTCCGAAAGGCAGATTCCTGGGCAAGCTGAGGCAGGAGGAAAATGCTAAAGAGAGCAAAGGAGGCTCTTTTCCTCGGGAGGGGAACAGGTGATGGTCCAGCGTTCAGATAAACAGAACAGAGAGCAAAGAAGGGAGGTCATCTCGACGGAGGACAGAAAGGACGCAGAGCAGCTCAGCTCTTGTTTGCTTCCTTCCTCTCCATTAAGGATAGGCATTGGCAAATTAGAAACTGGGAAAGAAACATTATCAAGGGGGACGTGATGACCGAAATAAGTGAAATGATGGTAAGAAAGTCCTTAGTAATTTCAAAGAAGTTAAACCTCTTGCCCGGGCAAATTTCATAATGGTAATCACCACAGGTCACATTTGCTTGAAGAGAGAACTAAATCATGTGGCATAGTTTTATCCTTTCAAAAAGTATTTCTTAAATGTTTCCTAACTTTTATCATGAGAAAAATGGCTTTGGCATAAGTCACATTAAAAAAAATGAAAACCTATTTAATGAAACAAGATGTGGAGGACTTTAGGACAAGCAAGTGTTAAGTGTAAAATAAAAGTGAAGGGAAGAGGGGGCGGTCCGCTTGACCAGCCAGGGCCTCCTGCTGACTTCTCACTTCCCCACCAGAGCTCTTGCCCAGGGGCCAGGTATTTCCATTGGTCCCGAGCTTCAGGCGCAGAGGCCTTAGTGCGGAGTGAGTGGTTTAGGAACGCCATCCCGTGTCAGGTTCAGAAACTACAACAAGTTTTCTCTTGAAGAAAGCTTTAACTAGAGGTATCCAACTGAAATTCCAACCATAACATAATTTCAGGCCTATGATTATTTCTGTAGCCCATGCAGCTTAATTCCAACACAGGTTTATGGTTCTATATTGGATGATTTTAAAAGTTGTCTGAAAGCAAAATAGAGTTATGGGACTGGATATCATCATCATCAAGTGGTAGTAAGTGCTCCCTGGACCACATGAATGGCCTGAAGAGTCGGGTGTTTCAAAGTGGAAGCACTCTCGTTCGCTATGTCGATGTCCTTGATCCTTGTATTCAAACCCTCCCCGTCCCCATTCTTACCCCTTATGTCTCAGAGGAAAACAAATCCTCACCCCAAACACTTGTTTCTTGAAAACTCTACCACCTCAGGCATTCATTGACTCTTCAAGACATTCTCCTTGGTCCAAATTTTGCTGAATTTAGAAACAGAAAATGATGAGCTTTTGTCCTAGGGAAGGAGAAAAGAAGCAGAAGATGGCTTAGGGCGTGTTGGTGTTGAAATGGGGAGTGGGATGAGATGGGGCGGGGTATAGAGGGAGAAGCAGGGCCTTCAACTGAAGACGCCTCTCCAATGTATTTCCTTCATAATTCACCTAAAAAGCTAACATACTTTGCTGCCTCAGAAATTAATTTTCTTCCAATGACCATAGAGACTAGCCTGTATAGTCCTTGTAAAAACAAAAAATGCCTTTAACTCTATGTGCCAAGTAATAACCCTGAACTTATTGTGTTAAAAGTAAACTTGAATTCTTCTCTTCTTGGTTTTAATTACAAATGGTCCCCACATTAACTGAGATGCTTCTGCTGATTCCAGAACAAATGGAACGTAGGTTCAAGTCATTTCTCTCTGGTCGTAATTTTCTTAAACATGTGACCTGTTTGGTTCCATGTTCCTTGTTCATAGAGTATTTTAAAGAGGTGAACAAACTTAATTTTGGAGTTTCAATCTTTCTACTTGATTTTCACTTACTTAAGGCAAGAATTATTTTTACGTTTCTCATTATCTGTCCTGCTAGCACAGTGTAATGCTCAATGCACTTGTTGCTGAATTAACCCAGAAAGAATAATGGTTGATGTGGAGGAAACTTCCTGTCCATGGCAGCAGCGACAGAATTCCAGAATGGGTGCCCAAGGGCAAGAGCAGAATCTCTGGCTGTGGGACTCAAGAAGTGAGCAGATGTGGGGGCAATAAGGGAAAAATCTTAAGAAAGGACTAGTTTCTCAAAAAGTAAGCTCTTTTATAAATAATGCAGGAGTTTTCAGCCTTTGAACTGCTGCCCCAGCGCAAAGATGGAGGAAATGAGGATGGCCTGGAAGTAAGGGGAGAGATGTGGCAGGGAAGAGCCTGAAACAGATATGCCCATCTTCCACAAGTGGGGGGACACTGATATGCACTCTGCTCCAGTTGCTTCCACTTCCCTCTGGGGGCTTCAAAATTCAGTTGTTTTCATCTCCAAAACCATTCCCAGCCTTGTCTTCTTAAAGGGGGGAAGGCTGAGTGGAGCTTTGAAGCCAAGGAAATCTTTAATTTGTTAATTTCAGGGACCGGGTCAGATGGGATCATAAAAAAAAAAAAAAAAAAGAGTGGTACCATCAGATTCTCTGCACAGGGTAGTTGAGTTCAAAGTTGAACTTGCCTTTTTTGAAGAAAGAATAAAGGCCAGGATGTTTAGGAAGGCCTGTGGGTCTTGATGGAGAGTGAGTGTGACACTGATGCTGGTGCATCCCTCTCTTGGAGCTGCTGATTGATAACCGGCCCACTTCCTTTCTCTCCAGCAGGTGGCGCAATAAGATTCGAGGTGGTTCGGAAAATCTTCAAGGCCCCAATTCCTCTAAAGATTAGTTTTGGAGGAGAAGCCTCTGAAACTCCACTCCCAAGCATAAAAAGAGAATTTGTGAAAAATGCTGGGCATGGAATGGGCGCATATTGGCTAAATAAAATACAGACTAAGACAGAAGGGGTTGAGATAATAAAAAGGGGTAAGGAGGTGTCTGGTAGCATGGAAAGAGCAGCACTTCACATAGAAAGTTTTTTTCCTTAAAGACTAGACGCAAGCAGTTCAAAACGTTAATACGGTAATGAGATCACAGGTTGTTTTTTCACCATTTTACCTATACTCTTCTGTATTTTCCAAATTTTCTCCACTAAGCAGATCTTAATTTCATACTTGCCAAATATTAAACATTGTTACAAAAATCTTTTCTATCAATATTTATTCAATATCTTTCTAAGTTATACTAATTCCTATTTTCTACCTTTGCGAGTAGCTGGTGACAAAATTTAACTTTTCTTTAAGACTGGGGATGTTGGCGGTCATCATGTACATTGCCATAAATATGTTTTTCGTGGCATAATAGTTGCGAGAGATATGGACCATAAACCCTTCTATCACCTGTGCCTTAGAGTTACATTTCCATATGGAACTCCTAATTTCCACATTAAAGCATTTTTCTTTTATTTCTCAAGGATATATTATAGAAAGGTTTTAAACAATGGAGTGGCATGAATATCAATCTGGTGATGTGAGGAGAGACAAAGTGGAGAAATCGTTTAGGAGTCCATTATCATGGTTTAGGCATAAGGAGTCAAAAGGGTGATGGCAGTGAGTGTTAAGGAAGAAATGGAAGCAACGGATACTCTAAGGAGTTGAGAGGATTTAGGAATGGAAAAGCAGGTCAAGGGAAAAAGAGGAATCAGTGATGGTGACAAGCCCAAGGAACTGGAAAAATTAGAGTATTGACAACAAAAATAAGTAAAGCAAATGGTGAAGATGGTACATGAAGACATGTTACTGGAAATTTTATCATAGATTAATAGGATATACTTGGTCTTTAAAATAGTGTAACTCCCAGTAGTGAACATAGTAAACATTACAATAACAGCAAGCAAAGCAATTTTTAATTAAAAAATATACAAATGATCCATTTGTAAAAATTGGAAATGGGTAACTGACCCAAAAGAAGGGGCTCCATAGGACTTATTTAAAAGTCCCTGTCGTGGGTTGAATTGTGGCCCCCAAAACAATATAAGTCCTAACCCCTGGTACCAATGAAGGTGACCTTATTTAGAGAAAGGGTCTTTGCAGATGTAACCAATTTAAGATGAGATCATACTGGTTTAGGGTGGCCCCTAATCCAACATGACTGGTGTCCTTATTAGACAGAAAGAGACACAAAAGCAGACACAGAGGGAAGATGGCTATGAGAAGATGGAGGCAGAGATTAGAATTTTACAGCCACAAGTCAAGGAATGTCTGGAGCTACTGGAAGCTGGAAGAGGCAAGGAAGATTCCTCTCGTAGAGGCTTAGGAGAGAGCATGGCCCTCTCAACACCTTGACTTCAGACTTCTAGTCTCCAGAACTGTAAGAGATCACATTTCTGTTGTTTTAAACTGCCCAGTTTGTGGTACTTTCATATGGCTTCCCTAGCAAACTCATACCATGCCTCTTCAGCACTCAGAGCAGAAGAGAGGTAAATGTTTAGTTTTCTGGGTGGGGTAGATGTTATAGGGCTGTGTCACTATGGAGATCCACGTACTGTGTAAAGTTACCCATTAAACAGATGGGGAGATTAGGAGTGTGTTAGTTCAATAACTCTGTGTACTTTTTCCTTGATAAGAGTGGCCCCTGCTGTTATGTGATCACTGGGCAATGAAGGCTGAAGCCTCATTACCAGAAATGGAGGCCTTGTCCAGCCCGCTTTCCTGGCACATGCCATCCCCACTAGAGAAACATGTCCTGGGCACCTCATGGCACCCCTTTCTCTCTGGCAAAGGCTGCTGGTTTTCAGAAACCTGACAAGCTCACAAAATGTTTATTTCAATATAAAATGGAAAGACAAAGGACAAGAAGCTCACCTATAAATCAAGAATGAGCCAGTTGAGGGAGCATGAAAAGGGGAAATGAGTCAACCTGCAACTAATGTGAGAGAAGCATGACAAGCATGGAAGTACCCCATAGGCTGTAATTTTCCCTGCTCAAAATACTAGTAACATACTTGGCATTGTTTTAAAAACACTCTTTTCAGCTTGATAAGGGAAGCACAACAGTGCTCTTGGTTATTTATTTATCTAATAAGAAAAGAAGGAATTCGAGTGGCAGAAATTTTCAGGGGAGATTATTTAACTTGCTGACTAATTGTTTCTAATGAATCCTTCTTTCAACAAACATTTGTTGAACGTTTATCATGAGCCAGGCACTGTGCTACATGCTGAAGAGACCAAGAATTTTTTTTTAAAAAAATCCCTGCTCTCGGGGTTGGCCCTGTGGCACAACGGTTAAGTTCACGTGCTCTGCTTAGGTGGCCCAGGGTTCGCCGGTTCAGATCCTGAGCACGGACCTGCACACTGCTCCTCAAGCCATGCTGTGGCAGGTGTCCCACATATAAAGTAGAGGAAGATGGGCACAGATGTCAGCTCAGGGCCGATCTTCCTCAGAAAAAGGAGAAGGATTGGTAGCGACTGTTAGCTCAGGGCTGATCTTCCTCTAAATAAATAAATAAATAAAAATAAAAAAATTCAAAAAAATAATCCCTCCTCTCAAGGAGTTTGCGCACCAGTGGGAGAAATAGGCAAATACATGGTTGAAGGGTATTGAGGTTTTAAAACATTGCCGTGTAATAATGGTTATTGTTGAAAGATATAATAATGATGATGATGATATTAATAATAATGATGTCAAGCATACGTATGCTTTACACGTATTAAGGGAGCAGAAGACAAGTGTGCCTAACTCCCTCTGGAGGCATGAGGTTTCCTGCTTGCCCTCTTGGCACACTTCTCTTCCTCCAAGGAGAACTAAAGGCCAAGGTAGGGAGAATGGGTCAAGGAGAGAACAAAAACAAGTCTGTGCCTAGACTTGGAACCTTAAGAATTTATGTTGTCTCTGGAGAAAGGCAGTTTGTATCGGAGTGTTTATTTGGTTGTAGCCTGTCGCATATTAAGAGTGGCGAACATTCATTAACTCTTATCTGTCTGTCCCTGTGTAGTAGTATCTGTGGCAGAGATGGTTGGTTCTCTAGTAATATAAGTTTCTTCTTCTTCCAAAGTAATGAAACCCCAAAGACTTAGATAGGCACATAGTTGTCCCAAAAAACAATACTGCCTTGCCCAGACTCCCTTGAAGCTAGCTGTGGCCTTGTGAATAAGTTCAAGGCAATGAACTGTAAACAGAAACAGCTTGTATCTTCAAAGCAAGGTGATTGTCCACACACGTCCATAGGGTTGAGTTTGCCATGGTATTGTTTAAATATCCCACATCCTTACTGATTCTTAATTGACCCTGTTAATTACTGACATAAGCAAATTAACATTTTCCACTGTGATTCTGGATGTCTATTGTTTCTCATAGTTATTTCAATTTTCACTTTCAATACTTCAATTTCATGTTTTGGGGAGCAATATTAAAATATTTGGATCATCTCAGAAATCATTTAATTGAGAGATTTCACATGATTTCCCTGTTTCCATTTGCATTTATATTTATGATCATTTTGGGTCAAGTAGCATTCCTTTTTTTAAAAAACCCAGTCTGACAACTCTTCACTTTTAATTAGAGCATTTAGTCCATTTATATGCATAATTACTGATATATTGGGACTTAAATTTCCATCTTATTTTGTACTTTTTGTTTTCCCCATCTTTCTCCCTCCCTTTTCAGATTTATTGTTTTTTGCTATTTCAATTCTTATCCTCTAATGGTTTGTAAGTCACACTCTTTTATTTAATCCTTTTAGTAGTTACCCCAGAAATGATGACATGAATCTTGATTTATAGAAATATAATGTTAGTTAATGTCTTTGCCCTTCTCTTGGGCGATAAAAGAACCTCAGAACACTTAACTGTTCTACTCTTTTGAAAACACTGTGATTTATTCCTGTGCATTAAACATTTTACTTTCCAAATCCTGGTTTTATACAACCAGTATTTATTTAGATGTACCCACCTATTTACTACTGTTTTACCCTTCATTCCTTCTTGCATCTCAGTCCTACATCTAGGACATCTAGGAACATTTCTTTCTGCCTTAAGTACATCCTTTAGAATCTTATTTAGTGGAGAACAAACTCTACTTTTTGTTTATTTCTGAAAATGTCTTTATTTTACTGTGTATAGAATTTCAGGTTGACACTTATTTTCTTGAGGATATTCCACTATTTTCTGATTTCAAGTGCTACTGTTTAAAAGTCAGCTAAAAGTATAATTGTCACTCCTTTGAACATAATTTTTCCTTGCAATCTCGCTGCCTCAAAAAAAAGTTTTTAACTACTTGTTATGGAAAATTTAAAACATGCTCAAAATTAGAAAGAATCATCTAATAAACCCTTTTTTGCCTGTATCCTAGCTTCAACAATTATCAACATTTTGCCACTTTTGTGTCAACCATTCCCACATATGCAGACACCTAGACACTTGCTTTAGTATTTTGTTTTATTTTTTCCTGGGTGTCTTAGAGCAGATACAAAATATATATCACATCTTTCAACTATAAACACTTCAGTATGTATCTCTAACTGATGAGGACTTTATTAACACAAGCACGATGCCATTAACACAACCAGTAAAATTAACAACACTTTAATATCTCCTAATACCCATTCTCTGTTCAAATGCTCCACTTGTCCCAAAGGTGCTTTTCACACTTGGTTTGTGGGAATCAGGGTCTAAACAAGTCCGCACATTGCTTTGGTCTTTATTTCTCTTAAGGCTATTTTGTTACAAGCGACCTTCCCTTGATTTTTGGTTTCCCCTTACTATTGATTTGTCAGAGAAACCTGATAATTCTCTAGAAAGAGCTAAATTCTGGATTTGGCTTTCTCAAGTTATTGATTAACTTCTTCATAATTCGTGAATTGGTAGTCAGACCTGGAGGTTTGATTAGATTCAGGTTAAATATATTTTAGGCAAGTATACTTCTTCCGTGTAATCAGGGTGAGTAAAATGTTTGGTTTTCCTTCTTTGAGTGACTCTAAGATTGACCCCTGTGTTCAAGCGGTGTCAGCTACGCCTCCGTTAGGAAGTTTCCCTCAACCTTTCACCGAAGTTTTTAATACCAGTGAGGTCTGGGCCTAGATCCATGACTTCACAAGAGGTGGGAAAATGATGATTTTCCTACTGCTGCCATTCCTTCCACATCTATCAGCTGCAAGTCTTCTAAAAATCTTTCCCTCCTCTACTCTTTAACCGCCCTGAAAATATAGTTTATACAGGAAAGACAGGATACATGCGTGACTGTTTCCTTTTGTTAATTTTCAGGATGGTGAGTTGTCGCCTAAGCTACCCTCCAAAAATAGTTGGCCCGTGGTGACTTTTCATGATGATTCTTGTGTCTTTTTCAAAAATCAGCTTTATTGAGGTATAATTTACATCCAATAAAATTCACCCATATTGGGTACACAGTTTGAAAAATTTTGACAAATGAAAACATCCATGTAAACATAACTGCAATTCAACATACAGAACATCTCCAGGACCTCCAAAGACTTTTCTCCTGTCCTTTAAAGTCGATCCGTGCTGCCCAGTCCAGCCCCAAGCAACCACCGATCTGCTTTCTCTCACTTTAACTCTACGTTTTCTAGAATTTCCTATAAATGAAATCATATGGATTTAGTCTTTTGTATGGGCATCTTTCTCTTAGCATAATGCTTCTGAGATTAATCCATGTTGTTTCATGCATTGATAGTTCCTTCTATTGCTGAGTAGTCTTCCATTATATGAATGTACTGCATTTTATTTATTAACCTACAATTTTATTGGATAGTTGACCCTTGCATGAGTAGATCATTACTCAACCAAAGACTCAAAGGAGCCCCTCTGCAGATCTCTGGAGCCCACTCCCCCATCTCTCTCTCTCTCTATCTGTATTTAGCTCCTATCTGGTACTCTGTTCTGCAAATTCCAGCCGCCTCAGCCTGCTCAAACTCCGTTCTCAGTATGCTCGACTAGAGACAACTGGGCTCTGTTTTGGTTCCCCTTCCTGCACTGCAGCCTGAAAACTGCTTCCAGATACTAATTTGGGGCAATCGTAGACCTCACTTTGTTTCTTATCTCAAAGAGTTCACAAACTTGCCTTGTCTGTTTGCCAATGTCTGAAAACAGTTGTTTTATATATTTTGTTTAGTTTTCTAGTTTTTTAAGGCAGGAGGGCAATTCCCATAGAAGTGAATCCTTCATGGTGGAAGCAGATGTCTCCTGCTTCTTTTTGACAAGATGAAATTAGGGTTTTTTTCCCAATCAACTGAGGTATAATTTATATACTTTAAATTTCACAGTTTGACTTTACAAGTTGTTGGTTTTGGCAAATGTATGCAACATATAATCACCATCTCTATCTCCCTAGAAAGTTCTCTCATTTCTTTTTGCAGTCTTCATCCACACTTCTCAACCCAGGCAACCACTTATTTGATCTCTGTCGCTATAGATTAATTGCATCTGTTCTAATGTTTCAAATATATGGAATCACTTCCTCTTTTGTATCTGGCTTCTTTCATCAGTATAACATCTATGAGATTCATTCATGCCATTGCATGTGTCAATGTTTTGTTCTTTTTTGTTGCTGAGTTTGTTATTCAAGCATACGGGTGAACCACAATTTGTCAATTCATTCGTTGATGGTCATTTGGACAATAACCAGTTTGGAACTATTATGAATAAAGCTGCTATGAAAATTCCTATCCAAGTCTTTTTATGGGTACTGTTTTCATTTCTCTTGGTTAAATACCTAGGAGTAGAATGGCTGGGTCATATGTAAGTATATGTTGAATTTTACAAGAAATCGCCAAACTCTTCCAAAATGGTTGCACCATTTTACATTTCCAACAACAATGTATAAAAGCTCCAATTGCTGCATATCATCACCAACACCAAGAGCGTATTTGCCACTCTTTTTAAAGTATGCTGGTGAATATGAAGGGATAACTCATTGTGGTTATCATTTGAAATTCTGATGACTAACTACATTGAGCATATATTCATTTGCTTATTGACCATTTGTATATTCTTTTGGATTGTCTATTCTAGCTTTTTGTCCATTTCTGAATAGAGTTGTTTGTGCCCTTATTAAGTTGTAAATGTTGTTTAGATGTTACAGATAGAAGTTCTTTGTCAGGTATATGTGTTGTCAATATGTTCTCACAGGCTCTCTTGCTTGCAATCCCACTTCTGGGTATTTAACCAAGAGAATTGCAATCTGGATCTTAAAGAGATATTAGCACTCCTGTGTTCATTGCAGTACTATTCACAATAGCCAAGATGTGGAAATAGCCTAGATTTCCATCAACGGAGGAACAGATAAAGAAAAACGTTGTATATACATACAATGGAATATTATTCAGCCTTAAAAAAAGACATTATCTGACAACATGGATGAACCTGGAGGACATTATGCTAAGTGAAATAAGCCAGTCACAGAAGGACTAATACTGCATGATTCCACCTATGTGAAATATCTAAAATAGCCCAACTCATAGAAACAGAGAGCAGAAGAGTGGTTGCCTAGGGCAAAGGGCAGGGGAAATGGGAAATTGCTAGTCAATGGGTATAAAGTCTCAGAAGTGAGAAATGAATAAGGTCTAGAGATCTACTGTACAACATTGTGCTTACAATTAGCACTATTGTATTGTACATTTAAAAATCTACGAGGGTAGAGCTCATGTTAAATGTTCTTACTACAATAAAATTAAAATTAAAAACAAAAAAACAGTTTCACTCATTACTTATTCCTTTTTCAATCTGGGTGCATTTTGTTTCTTTTTTACGTTGACTTTTAGCCCTGGCCAGAACCTCTGGTGCAATGTGGAACAGAAGTGGTGAGACTAGACATCCTTGCCTTGTCCCTGATTGTATGGGAAAGAATTCAGTTTTTCACCATTAAGCGTGATGTTAACTGTTAAGCTTTTCATGGATACCCTTTATGAGATTGAGGAAGTTCCCTTCTAGTCTTGGTTTGCTGAGAGATTTTATTAAAAATGAATTTTGGATTTTCTCTATCTTTTTTTCTTTATCTATTGAGCTAACCATATATTTTTCTTTTTTAGCCTGTTAATATGAGGACCCACATTGACTTGTTTTCCAATGTTAAATCACCCTTGCATTCTTGGGATAAGCATATTTTGGCATAATGAATTATCCTTTTTATATATTTTTGTATTTGGTTTGATGGACTGTTTAAAAATCTTTGCATTTGTGGTCATGAAGAATGTTGTTCTGTAGTATTCATTTCTTGTAATGTCTTTTTCTGGTTTTGGTATCAGGATTTTGCTGGCCTCACAAAAAGAATTGAGAAGTGTTTCCTCCTCTTCAATTTTCTGGGAAAATTTCTGTAAAACTGGTATTATTTCTTCCTTAAATGTTTGGTAGAACTGCCCAGTTTTCTTTGCGGGAAGGTTTTAACTACAAATTCAATTTCTTCCATCTGTATAAGGGTATGTAGATGATCTATTTCTTCTTGAATGAGCTTTGGCATTTTACGTCTTTCAAAGAATTTGTCTTTTTTCCTCTAATTTGTCAAATTTATTGATGTAAATATTTTTATAATACTCCCTTACTAGCTTTTTAGTACCTGTAGAATCTGTAGTGATGTCCCGTCTCTCATTTCTGATATTGGTAATTTTTGTCTTCTGTCTTTTTCTCCTGATCAGTCTGGATAGAAATTTATAAATGTTATTGATTTTCTCAAAGAATCAGCTTTTAATTTCATTAATTTTCTCTATTGTCTTTCTGGTTTCAATTTCATTGATTTATGTTCTTTTCTTTATTATTTCATTGCTACTGCTTACTTTGAGCTTAATTTTCTGTTCTTTTTCCAATCTTATAAGCGGAAACTGAGTTAATTAATCTGAGATCCGTCTTCTTTAGAATATAGGCCTTTTCATGCTGTAAATTTCCCTCTAAGTACTGATCTAGTTCTCACAAGTTTTGATATGTTGTGTCATAATTTTCATTCAGTGTAACATGCTCTCATTTCCTGTTTGAGTTCATTTTTGATCTTTGGCTTATTTAGAAGTACATTATCTGATTTCAAAGTATTAGGGGAATTTTCCAGACATCCCTCTGTTTTGATTTCTAATTTTGTTTCATTGTAGCTAGAGAACACACTTTGTTATTGCAATACTTTTATTACAATTTGTTTTATGGCTCAGAATATGATCTATCTTGATAGATGTTCCTTGTGCACTGGAAAAGAATGAGTATTCTGTGTTGCTGGGTGGAGGATTCTATAAATTTCCGTTAGGTCAAGTTGGTTGATGGTGTTGTTTGTTTCCTCTATCCTTACTAATTTTCTCTCTACAAATTCTAAAAATTATGGAGAAAGAAGTGTTGAAATCACTAGCAATAATTGTAGATATATTGATTCTTCCATGCAATCCTATCAGTTTTTGCATCATGTATTTGTAAGCTCTGTTATCAGATGCAAAAACATTGTGGATTTTTATGTCCTCTTGATGAATTAACCTCATTATCATTAAGAAATGGCCCTCTTTATCTCTGGTAAAGAGATATGCATGCATATATATTCTTGGCTATGAAAATTATTTTGTTACGTATTAACATAGCCATCCCTGATTTCTTTTAATCAGTGTTAGTATGATATATCTTTTTCCATCCTTCTATTTTTCACGTATTTGTGTGGTACTGAAATTGTGTTTTGCTTTGTTTTGTTGTCAGCATTGTATAGTGTGGTCTTGTTCTCTTATTTGTTTTGACAATCTCTGCTTTTTAATGGGACTTTAAAACCATTTACATTTATTGTGATTCTTAATAATGTTCAGTTTAAATCTATCATCTTGCCATCTATTTCCTGTATATTCAAACTCTTTTTTCCCTGTTTCCTTTTTCTGTCATATTTTAGATTTAGATTCTTTTATGATTCCATTTTAACTTATTTGTTGACTTAGTTATAATTCTGTTATATTATTTTAGTGGTTGCTTTAGGGTTTAGAGTATACAGATTAAACTTATTACAGTCTACCTTCAACTGATTTTATACTGCTGCACATATAGCATAAGAACCTTATAACAGTATACTTTCTTTCCACCTGGACATTATACTATTGTTGCCACGCATTCGACTTCCCCATGTGCTATAAATCTCACAATATTTTATTACTTTTTGCTTTGAACAGTCAATTATATTTTAAAGAGACTGAAATAATAAGAGAAATTATCTTTATACCTACTCATGTAGTTACTATTTCCTGGGCTCTTCATCTCTTTGTGTAGATTTGGATTTCCATCTGGTGTGATCTTCCTTCTACTTGAAGGATTGCATTTAACATTTCTTGAACTGTCAGTCTGTTGATGAAGAATTATTGATGCTTCTGTAGGCCTCAAAAATTCTTCAATTTGCCTTTGCTTTTGAAAGATATGTTTGTGGAGTATAGAATTCTAGCTTAATTGTTTTTTTTCTTTCAGAACTTTAAAAGTCTTGCTCCACTATCTTCTGGCTTGCATTGTTTCTGAAAGGACTTCTGCTCTAATTCTTACCTGTGTTCCGCTGTTTGTAATGTGCCTTTTTTTCTCTCTGTTTTTCAGATTATTACTTTTTTTATAAATTTTATTTTATATATTTTGGAGTAGTTTTATTCATATTTCTTTTGCTTGGAATTAATTAAGCATCTTGGATCTGGTTCTCTGCCCTGCTAAACCTAGCTGTCTTGGCCTTTCTAGACTTCTAGCTCTGTCTCCTCGGCTCAGAGAATCCACTGCCTGGCCACCCCCTCCCTGTGAGGTGGCCTGGAAACTCTTTGCAGGCAGTATGTTGTGGCAATAATAGGGGTCCCCTGGTTCGTTTCTACTCTCTCAGGGATGACCACCCTATCAGCCTGATGTCAAATATCAAAAAAAAGATAACATCTTTTCATACATTTGTCTGATTTTTAAATTATTTCATTCAGAAGAGTAAATCTAGTCCCTGTTACTCCCTCTTTGCTAGAAACCAGGAGGTAACTTTTATTGAATATCTATTACACACAAAATACCTTACATTCTTTCGTTCATTCAATTTTATCAAAAGTCCTAAGATGAAGATACTGTTAACCCTTTTTATGGATGAGGAAGCTAGGGGATATAACAGGATTAATGAATAAAGTCATACATCCTATTAAATGACAAAATAACTGTTTGATCTCAGATGTGTTTGACTACAAAAGCGTGCTGCTTCCATATAAAACAGAGAGATAGAAAAGTTTATGAATGTGAATAAATAATATCCATTCTGTAACACTCATTTTAATCATCACCACTTTAATGAGCAGTTTAAGCTTCTTTCCCTAGTGGTGATGGCAGGGACATGATCCAGGAATGACACTTTTACATTTCCAATCACCATCTTTGTGATTTTTCTGTCTTGTCCCTTAATGATATCATGGGGCAGATTCTGCACATTTCTGGCCACTTTGGTTAGAAAAAAAAGTCCAGTCCATTTGAGGTTCCAATCTCATAAGCAATTTAAACTCTTTCCTCACTGGACTTGGAAGCGGGACGGAAGATGACCTGTTCTATCATTCTTCCCTCTCCAACCCCTTGCAGTGGAATGGCGAATATGGTGTTGTTTTGTGTACCTCCTCTCCCTTGTCTTTCCAATGCCTGACCCCAAGAGGTTGTGGGATAGAAGGGGAACAGAAAAGGCAGAGCTCTTCCTACATAACTGCTACTTTGGTGGTGCTGAGGCATTACTGGTCTTTCCCTGACTAGCCTTGTTCCATGTGCTTCTGCTGTCCTCTGCTCTTAAGATGTGTTGTTTTTGTGAAAAAGTTCCCCTTCAGTCAGACCGCCTCTGGCCCTGTCTGTGATTCTACGCCCACTCTGGGTAAAGTATTACCTTATTTGACCTAGAATCTTCCAGAGGCAATTCCATGGTTTCTGCTCCCTTATATAACCCCGTGCTCCTTCACAAGGAGCCAGGAAACTGCTGAGGTCCTCTCAGGCTCTCTCAAGGGGCCAGGGGAACTAGGATGGGTTGGGCCACCATTCCCTTCCCAGGTTCGCCACAAGAAGGCTCATTCCTGCTCTTCAGCCTTGGATTATTTATGCAAGCCTCTCCTTTTCAGCTCTGTCTCAAGAGGACACGAGTAACCAAGCTTTTCTAAGAAATCCCTCACTCATCAGCTCTGGGGGCAACAAAGGGTTGGAGGGGGGCTATTCCGTAGTTCTGTAGTTCATCAAGTCTCCCACTGGGGAGGGAGGTGCCAGTCTCTCCTTGTGGAGGCCTCCCTTTCTCTGTGGGGATTTCTTGGAACCCCACCTTATTCATTAAAATTCTAGAGGTGAGAGAATTACCTCATGGGAAGAGATGGGAAAAGAGTTACCTCCCACTGTGAGAATAATGGCTTTCTCTCTCCCTCTCCTTTTTTGCTAGGTGCTGACTGGAGGTAATGGGGCCTGTTTAGCTGCCTCTCAGTAAGTTCTGAGGGGCTCAAGAGGCACCAGTGTTGGCAGTTTTCTTTAGACTGGGACACGTCAGTGCCTCTGGTTTTCAGATAAAGCCCCAAGGCAACAGTAAAAATTCCACTTAATATCTTGGTCCGTAAACAATAGTTCAACTGGCCTTCTACTGCAGCTGTCGAAAATAGAGTCACAAAAGTTAATTTAAATTTCACTTCGCCTAATTCTGTTGTCGCAACTTGAAAATCTTAATAAGCACTGAAGTACACAAAACATGGATAGAAGCCTGGAAAAAGTCAATGCAGTGTGTAACAATGCAAAATAAACCAATTAACTACTCTCCTGCACAAAATACGCACAATCTGATGAAAAAAAAGAGTGCCTTCTTTTGGGGCCTGACCTGGTTTCTAAAAAGTAGAAGTGGGTGGGCAGGGAGGTGCAGGAAATATGGCAAAAGAGGAGCAGGGGGATGGGGAGGGAGAGGGAGAGAGAGACTGAGAACACAGTAAGACACTCCTTGCTTTCATTCTCCGCTCCCATGGACACGGCCCAGTAGGAGCACTGTGGGCCTTTCTAGGGGAGGGCTGGAAGCTGGCAGGCTTCCTTAACTCACAGAGCTATTTAGAGCTCTGGGATTGGTGCCCACACCCTGGGAGCTAGCATTCCTAATTAAGGGAGGTGGCCTGAAAGAGAGCTTTCAAGTGGATTCAGCATTCTACCCCGGGGCCCTCTCCAAAAGTCCCTTTCCTTCCCTCCCCGCCAACGCCAAACGCCTAAGTTTACTGAAGACTCAGCCTGACAGCAAAAGAAACAAGCAGCATTCTCACGGTGAGAACCCTGGGTTTGTAGGTAAGCGATACCCTGTTTTTTAATAAAAGTTTAGTCTACACCTTAGACTATAAAGCAAGCTGTCTTAAACTTTCCTTCCTGTGTCTTGACTTTAACCTCCCTTTTAATGGTAAGCTTTTTTCCAGTATTATTATTATCAAAGCCTTATTGATAACAATCCATTCATATCCCGGGCGCAGATTGTGCTCTTGGCTCTGAAATAAGTATTGTGAAAGACTCAAAGAAGAGGAAAGATGAGTCCCTGCCCATTAGTGCTGTAGAGCTCAGAGGAGGAAGTTAGCGTGGGCGTTCATAATCAGGGTACCAGAAGGGTGGAGAGGGTCACAGTTCTGAGAAAATGGGGGAGGGCAGGAAGAGGAGATTATGTCCAATCCACTGTTTCACTGGTGCTGCCCAGTCTACTTGTTCTGGAGGCCTGTGCTGTTTTGTGACCAGTAGATCCCACTCTTCGCACTTTGAAATATGGATTGTTCAGATTTGGCATGCATTATGAGACTCCAGAATCACAAGTCTGTAAGTCCCTTGAGAGTTGGGACTGTGTTTCATTCACCAGTACCCTCAGCTCTTAGCATAGCACCTGGCACGTAGTAGGATTTCAGGCTTCATAGATCCATGCATATGTGAATGCATGAACTGCAGAGGTCCTAGAATGGCTCTACCTTAAGACCGCAAATCCTCTACAGACCTCTGAGCAGGCTTTTTGGGAGCCTTACGGAATAACAGAAGGGACTTCTCTCATTGGGCAAATATGCCTTATATATGTAAAGTGTTCCTATTTTGTTCTCCCCAAAAATTGTTCATATACTTTTCACTCGATCTTTACACTCTGAATGCAGGCTGTGTAGGGAGTCTGTCATCTAGCACTATTTTATTGGCAAGGAGTCTGAGGTTCAGGGGAAAACTTCCCTCAATCCTTCTATTTCAATATGGAAACTCATTTTACTGTAAGGCAAAATTTCCCAATAGTGTGGCTTCATCTGACCAGGCAGCTGTGGATTCAGAAATAACACAGGATTGAAACTCTGGTCTCTGATTAAAAGCCAGGGGTCAGGTTCCAGTCTTGCTTTATCAGGTTAGTTGTGGTGCCTGGGAGAATCTTGTTTTATTGTCTCTAGACCATGCAGAGGATGGAGAGGCACATGGTCAGGGGACCACTGTATAAGCACTTCGATTGGGAGAGGAAGAGCGCCAAGCAGGCTGAGGCCAGACTCAGCCAAAGACTGCAGAGACTAGAGGATATCTGTCTGTACCACATGAAGCTGCTGACCAGGGAGCAGAGACAGCTCCAGAAAGAACTGCAGAGGTTGCAGCAAGGTAAGGCTTCCGGCCCTGGGAAGTGGCAGAGCAGGGCAGCAAGCTATCACCGGGCTGAGAATAACGCCCTCAGCTCAGGATGAGAGCCCTTTCAGAGACCTGGATACCATGGAAGCAAGAACTTCTGATCTCAACCTGGATTTTAGGCTGCCCACCCTTCCATGTCCCTGCCTCCCTCAATGACACAGCTCCCTGGAGCAGCCCACATGCAAACCTTCTGGAGCTAACACTTCTCAGCTTCCAGTCACTTTGGTCTTTCAAATTAGCTCTCTCTTGCTTAAATCTTTAGTTTTCTACCCTCTTCTTTCACTTTTCATTCTGCTTTCCTTTCACTATACCTGGGTTGATTTGGTTTCGTTCCTTTTTATGCCTAGTCAACAACCATTCATTGAGTGATGATTAACGTGCAAGTCACCTTATAAAAAGGAAGTTAAGAAAAAGTTCCTTGGGATTATTGACCAGAGAGCAGTATATAATGATAGCTGGCCTCTATGGGGCTCAGAAAGGAGCCTTTGGCAAATTTCAACACTCACCCATCTGACATTCAGGCCCTACCCTCCTTGTTCTCCAATGTGTCTTCACACTAGAGCCTGCAGATTTTGCTTAGGTTAGAAAATTTCAAACAGGCAATTGTAGCACAGCAATACTGTGTTTTCTTTGTCTTCTTAAGCCAGAGGACAAATATTTCTGTCATTTCCCCAAAGAGGCCTCTTTGCCTGTTAGTCATGTGCTCATATTCTTTATAATAATGCTCTCTCATAAAACCTCCTGTCTCCTAAGAATATCCCTTTCCAAATGTATGCATCCCTTAGAAGATTATCCAATTAACACAGACAACACAGTTAAGCCGTTATAACAAGAATAACATTACTAGCTTCAAAAACTAGTTCCTAGTTAGTAGTTACCCATCATCATAGAGGGAAGGGCTACACAATGCTGTCCAGAATCTCAGACCTTCCAAAGCTGTCTACGCTAGTCAGTAAAAACAGTGAAAACATGGTGACTAAGAACACAGACTCTGGACCCAAAATGTCAGAGTTGAAATCCTGGCTCTGTCACTTACTAGCTGTGAGGTCATGGGCAGTTTACTGGACCTGTCTGTGCCTCAGTTTCCTCAAATGTAAAATGGAAATGATATTACCTATCTCAAGAAATTATTTGAAGATTCGTCAAGCACTTGGAACAGTACCGAAACACAAAGTAAATGCTATGTAAGAGTTTACTCTTCTCAATCAATCAAAGACTGTTACAGAATTGAAATTCTTCCACGGTTTTGTTGAATATTGCCATAGTGTATAGTTTTTAGAAAGTAGTTCTCCTTTGTTCATCATTAAAATAACTAGATTTTAATATTACTTCAAAATTCAGCCTAGAATAGATATATCTCAGCTCTTCAAAACTACAGTCTCTTCTTACTTAAGGCAGGTGCCAGAACTCAAGAGCTCTGAAAATGATATGGCATGTTAAAGAGGACAGCCAGGTGTCATGCTTTAACGTAAAATCTTTCAGGCCTACACAGCTAATATATGGACACAAGAGCCAAGAGTAATGTCCGAACCTCTGGCCTGGGAATTATTTCTAACCTCCAGCTTTGGGTTTGAAAGCTGACTCTGAGCAAGTAACTGAACTTCTCTGCTTTCAATGTCCCTGTCTGTAATCCTGGAAAAGGATCCTAGAAGCCATTTGGTTAATACCCACCTCAGTTCTCAAAAAGAACTCTGAAGACCAGATACCTATTCTCAGGAGGATGTGCACAAGGCCAGGCCCTCGGTAGGTGGCTGTCCTCGCTCAGCAGAGTCTGCTTCAGTGACAGGTGGTGTGGAAAGAGTCTGGACCAGGAGTCAGAAAACTTTGATTCAGGGGCCTCTGTCTCCATGTGCTTTGGAAAATCATATCCTCTGTGAGTCTCAGGTTTCTTCACAGTAAAACGAGGGGAAAGGGAAGGAAACAGTATGTATTGTCTCAGTGTTTATCAGGCACTGTACTAGGCAATATTTCTACATGATTCACTTAACAAAATTGTTATTGAGATTCAACTATATACCAGTTGGTGGATTGTGTAAAATGCATATCCCCAGTCCTCATCTGTAGAGATTTGGATCCGTAGGTTAGGAATTAGGCTCAATATCCACATTTTTCACAGAGGCAGATTATTCTTGGACAGGTGTTTTGTGGACCAGACTTTACAAAACACTAGAACAGCTACTCAGATAGATGCAGGAATGTAAATACAAAAAGACATGGTCCATGACTGCAAGATGCTCACATTTAAATGGGAAGGTAGCTGTTCTTGCAAAAATTATGATAGAAAATGTGAATTGCTAAATTAGAGCTACTTACAAAGTAGAGCAGGAGCATAGGGAGGTTCTTATGTCTATAAAAGGGCCTCAGGTAAGATTTCCCAAAAGAGGCAGTGGGTAGGTAGGATCTTAGAGGAGGAGGAGAATGGAGACAGGAGGGGGGCAGTTTGTCATGAGGACATGTGGAATGAGGCCACTCCTGGCAGAAGGGACAGTATGCACAAAGGCGCATGCCTGAGCCCGGCTTGCTACAGATAAGTCAGTACTGCAGGGGCATGTAAGGGGTGAGGAGAAGGTGTAGGTGCCGTGTTTAGAGTCAAAGCGGTGTAGGCAGTGTCTCTGATCATGAATAGCTTCACAGGTCTTGCAGAAAAGTTTGGATTTCACCCTATGGGGTTTGGGAGTGGGGAGATTACATGTTCCAGTTCTAGAAGGATCACTCTGGCTGCAGTGTTTACAGTAGACTTGATAGGAGAGTTCCAAAGGCCAGGCTAGGGTTTGAAGGCCTAAACTAGGGCATTGGCCAGAGGGAGAAAATGAGTATCTTGAGATATTTAGAGAGTGGAATTGCATCTTGACTGGATCATGATCTTGAGATAATTAGAAAGCGGAATCGTCAGAGCTTTAAGATTAATTATATGTCAAAGGTAAAGAAAATCAGAGTCACAAGTGTATTGTCTGGCACAAAGTAGGCACTCAAACACACTTAAGTTCCATAACTGGACGGATTCAGGTACCCTGCCTTCACAGAGGGGACACTGGAGAAAGATCGCGTTTCAGAGAAAAGATAGCTCGTTTCTGAATATGTTGGCTCTACAGGTCTAAAATGAGGAAGAGTGACCTAGTTGGGAGAAGTAGCTCAAAATTTCTTAGTTTATAGGGAATAGATGAAGTTCTTAGATGGAAAAAACACACACCCACAAGCACACACTTACACGCACACACACACAAGGAGACAACAGAGGAGGGGCCCACGAAGGACTCTCTCTTATCTCGACTACCTCACAAAGAAGTGATAGGATGAAAGGATATTAGGAGTTTAATGTGAATTCTAGGCCCCTTATCTGGTCATATTCCCTCTGCCTGCTGCCTACTAACTCCAGTGTAGATTTAGGGAACTCACTCCCATTAGTGCAAGACTTTCAACCCCAAGTCATCATCTCATGAGATGTCTCAAAAACTAACTGGGTCCTCTTTAGCAGCTATGACTGCAAGATGCTAAAACATTAGCTCAGCGAGTGAAAAATCCACTTAATCATAGTTGCAACTCATGGCTCAGGTGGGCAGGAGGTCACATAATGGAGGTGAATGAAACAATGGGGACACCATCTCCAAGTATTGCCCACACCCAGTTATTTTGTTTTGAAAACACCATGCTTGCCAAATAAAACATTCAAACAAAACCTCTGGGCCTAGCCAGTTTGAACCTCTGATCTCGGTGTTTCTAAAGCCTCATTAACATATTCTAGACAAACACTGGAGAAGTGCTTTAAGTTTTTCTGTTTTTACCTATCATGCTAGATCAATGCAATGTGTAATGTGATCTGAGGGTATTCATATACTGGTTCTCTGCCCAAAGAACCAGTTTCCAGCATTCTTTTCCTTCTTCTCTTACTATATTAGTTTTTTAGAGCTGCCATGACAAAGTACCCAGACTAGGTAGCTTAATCGAGGAAAGTTTATTGTCTCACAGCTCTAGAGGCTGGAAGTCCAAGATCAAGGTGTTGGCAGGGTTGGTTTCTTAGGAGGATTGTGAGAAAAGGATCTATTCCAGACCTCTCTCCAGGGCTTGCAGACAGCTATCTTCTCCCTGTGTCTCTTCACATCGTCTTCCCTCTATCTGTGACTCTGTGCCCAAATTTCTCTTTTCTAGAAGGACACCAGTCATATTGGATTAAGGTTCATCCTAATGACCTCATCTTAACTTGATTATGTCTGGAAAGGCCCTATCTCCAAATGAGGTCACATTCTGAGGTACCAGCGGTTAGGACTTTAACATATGACAGTTGGGGAAGGCACAGTTCAACCCATAATACTTATTTATTAACTCAAAGCAGATATCATCAAGAAAAAGTTCTCCTCTTATTTTGGAAATGGGATTCAGCAAAGACCAGAAGATGTTCTCGTGTTCTCACCACACGGGGAGCAGAAGCACAGAGTTCCACAGGCTAATAAAGTTAGGTAAGAAAATGCTTACTAAACTGATGGATATGGCATGGAATCCCTCTTCCCAATTGACCTCTTTAAATGTCCTCTCCCTGAGGTAATGCTGCCTTCCCCTTCTTAAGACAGAGACGTTTCCTTCACACTGTCCTCACGAATTCTCACCCACTTTATTACCCCAGCTGATGCCACCCTGAAGGGGGCCACCGTCTAACAGCTTGAAAATTCAAAACATGAGCCCCTTCATTGTTTTTCAGAGATCTTTCTTCTTTGTACCTCCTTTCCCAGAGCTCTGGCAGCAAGTGTGACCCCCAAAATATACAAGACCAAGTCCCAGATGCCTCCTTTCCATCGCACTGGCCTCAAGGACCCCAGGAGAAGCAAAGAGCAGTTGCCATCTCAAAACGACAAAACTCCCGACTTCATAGAAGAGAAGTCACAAGCCCAAGAGAACGATTCTATAAACCCACCGAAGGGCAAAGACGCCAATACGGGCATCTCTCTTTTATGTCAAGATCAAGAAGTCTCTACCCAAACCCCAGACCAAGGCCTCAGTTCCAGCCCAGCTGGTGACAGTGGAATGGCACATGTTGATGAGACCAGATCAAAAGATGCCGATGGAAACCTGGACCACGACACTGGGAAACAAATTCCCCCGAACCCCATGGAATGTGCAGGAAACTTCAAAGTCAAGTCCACAACGTCAACCTACTTAGAGTTGTTTGCAAAGGTCAGAAACGCCCACTACCTCCGGCACAGGGTCCCTCCTGAGTCTGAGAGATTGCTTAGCCTTGGGGAGATATTCGGGCACAAGGAATCCTTGTAGTTCAGAGCAGGAAAGGGGTGTGAGAACAGGGCGAACATCTCAGTTACTTCCTCTCTAGACATCTAATAAACCTCACAATAACATGTATCATAATCGCTAAAGAAATGCGTTCCTCAAGTGACTGTAGTCAGCAACACAAAATATATATATGTCAATTTTATTTTAAACCCTCAGGTTTTTTTTCTTTTACTGGAATATAATCTTTCACTGAATGAGCAATGCTAGTACATAAAAAATGAGGGGAGAGACGAATCTTCTGAAAACACTTTAATCGATGCACATGTGTTGCTAATGTCATCAAAAATATAAATCTACATTGATGACTTTTCCTGAAGGGAAAAATATTAAGGGCGGGGTGGGGGGGGTAGGGGTGGTGGCGACTCCTTTGTTATAGGAGGTTCTTATGGTGCCACCTGCTGGCAGAATGGCATAGCTCTTCTGTTTGTTTTAGTTTCACATATAACAGCGAGCATGGGAACTCCATTGAACGTATGTACTATCATATGGTCTATAAATAAAACCTGCTCTCCTGCCACAGCTCTGGGCTCTTTCTTGAAGCCCTTTTTTTTGCTTCTTTCCTTTCCAGGTAGCTCCATTTTCGTTTTCTCGTTCCCACTTTCAACTTGATACTATTAAATCTTTGGATCCGAATAAAAGATTAATGAACACTACAAGAAATGTGCTCCCTCTAACATTTTCTTCCAAGAAGCAAAGCATCTGGGGAAGGCAGGCCAGGGGTGACAAAATGGATTGATGAATACTTAATCTATGTACGCTAGCCATGACGGGGCCAGCAGGAATAGGGACGCGCAGCTGGGAGAAGCTCCTCTGCAAACTGCGCAAGCCCTTTATTCTATGTTCTATCTCCTTGTCTGCTATTTAAACCCTGTCTGTCTCCAGTACAATCACCCTCTTGAAAGATGAGTTCTCAAAATGATTTATCCCACTTCTAAATGGGTCTTTTCTCTGTGCTCACCATCACTGGAGACAGGGCCGCCACCAAGGCAGCAGGGAGCATGACCTCAGTCTAGGGCTCTGCTCCACTTAATTAAACACCCCCGGTTCTAAATACACTTCAGTCTGGCGAACCTGAGAAATAAACATTCTGCATGTTCCTCCTTGCTGTCATGCTTGTATCTTCCTATATTGGATGGACCAGATCTGTCTGTATTTCTAATGCCAATATTTTATACATTCTATTTCAAAGGACATTTCATGCATTGCCACAAAGTTGTGCATTTACAAATCTTCTAACCACATAGATTATATAGGCTTATCATTTAGTCAGATACATTTTCCTTCTTCAGTACCATGGATACAAGGCTTTTCTTGGTACAACTCAACACAATCAAAGGGAAGGTTGCTGCGTGGGGCCTTGCTTGGTCTAACTCATTAAATTCCAAAGAACAGTTTAAGTCTCTCATCTTCATGAGGCATATTGAGCTCAAGGATGGCTTGTACCCAATTAGCTTAAAGTCATTCATTCATACCAGTGGTCTCAACTGGGGATAAATCTGCTCCCCAAAAGACGTTTGGCAATATCCAGAGACATTTTTGGTTGTCACAACCCAGGTAGGAGGGTTAAAAGACCCCGACCTATATACCATTCTATTAAATCTTGGGAAAATCCCTCTGAGACAGGAAATCAGTGAGATAATTGCCCCCAATTTACAGAAAAGAAAATTGAGGCTCATGATAAGCAAAATGGCTCTCTCCATACCCGACTGTGAGTGAGGAACAAAGGCCCCCATGCTGCTTTCCTGTACCATCCTTCTCTCTCCAAGAGGGTGGGGGGATGACACAATGTCCAATGACTTATGCCCTCATTTTCAGTTATGAAATACTTTTCAACTCCACAAATAAAAATCTTTAACAATAAAAATAGAAAGAAATGGCAAAAAGGAAAAACCCATACTTCGATTCTGAGGGACCATGACAATTCTTACTAGATTCATTCATTGATTTAGAGATGTCTTGAGGAGAGACAGTGTCTTGTCCATCTACTCCATCATGAGGAAAAGGGGGGCTTTCACCATTACCTGAACCCATCCAGTGGGGAGGGAATCCACTTTTCCCCTTGAGGCAGAGGCATCTGGAAACTCTCAGAGTTTGGCTTCTCACCCAAGGTCTGGATGTTTTGGAGGCTGCCGAGGGGGGCCCTAATGGTTCCCACAATCCTCAGTGTGGGTGGTGAAATTGGGTAAGCTGCTACCAGTAACACTAGAGGGACCAGCCCCTCTGAGAGTGAAACAGCCCTGAAGACAGGACAGAGGGAGTGCTTTGCCCCCACACCAAGAGCATGGGGCAATGGAAGCCTAGGTCCAGTCCAAGCAGAGGTCAATAGCCCCACGTCACCAACGACAGCAGCTGCAGACAAAAGGGAAGCCAGAGGAGTGTGAACTGTTGCATGAGCCAACTCCATCCTTCACGCCATCCCCACCCCTGGGCAGGCATTTGGACATTGAAGGTAGAAGGAGGGAGAGAGGGGAGGCCAGGCCCGGCTCTTCCACTTGAGGCAAGCTCTGCTGGGACAGAGAAAGAGGACTTTCAATCTGACAAGGATGATAATTAATAATACCCAAGTGTGGCTGAAAGACCATCTACCAGAAATGAAACTTTTAAAACAGAAGTGACTGCAAGTTACTGCATCAGACTGGGATAAGCAAAGTTAGTAGTAGTTATTGGGAGACAAAAGAAACCCATCCCATGTGTACACCTCACCAAGTTGAGATTTCTCAATCTAATGTATATGGAGAGGTGCCGTGCTAGGACACATTTACTGTAAGGAGCACAGGTATTTATTATTTGGTCCTCATCTCACATGTGGCTTGGGATGTGGCCCACTTAAGATTTACAGGAAAAAAGGTTTTACCTAATTAGATGCAATATGAATGATTTTCCCATCTTCCCACCACAGTTGTGAATGTGTTGCTAATCTGTATACTAATGGTAGGCATCAATCAATCAGAAAATGTCAATGAAATTTAATGTACAGTCATGCGTCTTTTAACGACCAGGATATGATCCGAGAAATGTGTTAGGCAATTTCGTCCTTGTGCAAACATCATAGAGTGTACTCACACAAACCTAGATAGTATAGCCTACTACACACCTAGGCTATGTGGTACTAATCTTTTGGGGCCACCATCGTATATGCAGTCCATCATTGATCAAAACATCGTTACGCAGCACATGCCTGTAATTAGTTCGGTTATTTTAAATGGCTCAATTTTAATTCCATTCAAGTTGTACCATGAAACTGGACAATGAAGAAAACTTCCTGGTAAAAGGAAAACACATACGGATATATCCCAAGACTCCAAACACACTCCACACGTGTTGTTTGGAATCAAACCCAATACTAGGATGGACTCTCTCAACTCAAAATTATTATTAATAAAATACTATTTCAAAAGTGTGTGATAATGAGAAAATATGTGCAAGTGGTATATAAAGATACTATTAGCAATTTACTACTGGAAAATTTTGAACACTCTTGTTGAGGACTATTTGTTCATATTGAGGCGAAAGAAATGAGACAAAAGGTATAGACCATGTACTCAAAAGTAAAGGACAAAAGCTAAGACTGTTAAACCAAGTGACTGATGTGTCTTTACAGGGGTGGAGAGAGCAACAGAAAGTGGACATGTCTGTGCCAGCAGAGCCATCATGGAGTTGTCAGCCCATTTCCCTCTTAGCTTAAGCTTCAGCAAGTAGGACAGTATGAGCGGAATAATTAGTGATTCCAATAATTATTTTAATTTTATTAAACAAAAGATCAGGTAGAATTTTGTAGAATACGTATGAGAATTTGTGTCTGAATAATATTTTTCTTAAAGAATTTTTCCCTTGTTTTCCCTAGGGGGGACACAAACACTCACACACAACAGTCTTCTCAAAAAATGGCTATAGAAGGAAGGTGCCCCATGGTCTCAGATGGTGGCTCACCACCAATGCTCGCACCAGCAATGCAGCGGCTCTCAGCACGCCAGTGGGAGGCGATCATGTTTCAGAGAGCTTCATCCGCGATTTTAGATATTAGATTTGAATAGTTGCCCTAATACGTTCAAGTTCTAGCAAATTTGGTAAATTTTTCAGTGGAGTCTTCATCCAGGTCCATCTAGATATGAGAATAAATAAATAAATAAATAAATAAATAAATAAATAAATGTAACTTGGGTCCTAAAGTAAAAGGGAAATGAGATTAGTAAAATTTGGATTAAAAAGGAAGGCATTTAACACACGCAGGAAGAGAATTAAAAGTTACAGCTGGAAAGAGACCAGTAAGATAGGGCTCCTCTAGGAATTACTGGGAACGTTAGGGCATGTTACCTCATAGTCTTAACTCTGTCCCTTACCAAACCGATGGGGACTTCTCATATACACAAAAGCTGACACCTAAGTTTGCTGCTCCGTAATCCCCTTGTCCTTGTAGCAGAAGCACTGACTAGTGGTGTCATGACCAAAATATAAACAAGTCCCTGTATTAAAAACACAACAGGGCCCTCAATTCTAAAATCAAGACTCTTTCTGAATTATCTGAGCGGCAATAAGAGGAGTAGCTTTTTCTCCTTTTGTAACAACTGATTCCCAAAGGACAGTCCTTCATTATAGAAAACAAGCAATAATCATTCACCCATACATATCTCTCCAACTCTCGGAGCCAACTCTCCAGAGATTGCAAATAATTCACATTCAGGAGAATATACTCCCTGAAATCTGGTTCAGAGTGATCAGAATCCCCAGGTTGAAGAGTTCTACAGCTAACTCCTACATTATCATTTGATCCTAAATATACTAAAAAATAAACAAACCTGTTTTTAGTAACATAGAAATAACCGTCTTCATCTTTTCTATACTAGCCATCTTGGAATTTTTCCACAGGATATTAGAGTTGACAAAGACTGTAGGAATCCAGTTTCACTTCAGTCCAGAGGTGTGAAATGACTTCTTCAAAACAAACAGGAAGTGAAAATACTCGTTTTTGTGAATTTCCCACCAACGATTTTGGTTTAGAGTTGAAAGTTTGTTCACTCTGTGTAAACCAATGACTCTCCTAGTGGCAAAGATGGCAGGTCCAAGCAAGTGATCTTGAGAGTTGGGATATTATTTAATAGACTAATATAATTTCCCAAAGGGTATTCCAAAAGATGTTGCTAAGTGCTATAGGAAAAAAGGACTCTGGGTTAAAATAAATTTGGGATAACCTGAGTTAAACAATGAAAACAAATTTCTCTACCATGGAACCTCTCTAAGGCTTTAATATGCTTAGGTTATGATGAATGTCTAGGGGGGAATTATGTCATGTTGAATTCCCCTAAATGATACGACCACGAAACTGTGTCCATAAATCATCTTCAGAGCCCATAAATCAATTCACTAAGCATACTTCTGAAACACTGACTTAGAATTAAAACTAGAGTAAGATAAGCTTTTTATCTCATATAGGTCAAATATTCAGCAAAGATCTTACAAATTCCAAATGGCAATAGAAGGAATGACATTTTTCTTAGAGGATATTCTCCTTATAGGTATTCCCACATGCACACGCATACACACACAAAAGTGGCAACAGCCTTACTCAAAAAAGTTCTTAGGGTAAAATGACAGAAATGGTAAGAGGGTGGGGAAATATTTGTGGCTGTTCAGCCGCTTTATATAGGTTACATGCACTCTCAGGAGGTAATCTTTGCTTCATTTGACAGATGAGAAATCTCAAGTTTAGAGATGCGAACTTCAGAAGTCCAGCTGGATCCTACAGAGGTGCCAAGTAGGGTGTTGGGATCAAGCCTGTTTCTCTAGATCCAAAGCACCTGTTCTCCCCACTACATTATACCACCTTGCTTACTTCCATCCGAAAGTTCAATAACGACAAAAATGGCAAATGTCAAGCACTGTGCTAGGGGCTCCAGCAAGGCCCCGATCTCAAGGATTTTGCTGTCTAGTGGGATAAACAGACTCGAAGACAAATTCAATTAAGATTGATTTTGCAGTCACAATTGTTGTCTATTCCCTAACATCTATTCCACCCCCAAATGATCAAGCAAAACCAATCACAGTAATTCTATTCTGCCTGCCAGTAACTCATTCAGGAAAGGGCATGTGACTCAGTCCTTGACAATTAGACTTGAGAAGTGAACCGAGGGCTTCTTGGAAAGGTATCCTCATTCCCAAGAAATCAACGGAGAGAAAATAATTGCCTTCATCCGTTACACACTGTCACATCTGTCTGTGATTCTCTGAACTGCTACAGTCATCTTGCTCCAGGCTAAGGAGGAAGCACAGGAAGTGATGAGCAGAAGATAGAGCTGGAGAAGTAGGTAGAAGTCAGATTTTCATAAAAGGCTTTATATTCAGGGTGACTATATAATTTACCATCCAAATTGGAACACTTCTGAGAGTGAAAAGGAATGTTACTAATAAATAAGCTGGTACAACAGGCATAAAATGAACAGATCTACTGACATGCCATGCTAAGGAGTTTGGGCTTTGTCTGGGTCTGGCTACTTCAGGGCTTTTAAGGAAAGAAAGTTTGTAGCCGCATTCACATTTTAGATATATCTTCTGGCCACAATAGAGAGAAGGGGTGTATGGGGACAGGACCAGAATCGGGATAAAACCGGAGGCATGGTCAATATGAGAGAGGTTGAGGGACTAACTGAGGGAGGATAATGGAGATAAAGAGGAGGAGTAGATTTGAAAAATGTCTCAGAGGCAAATGAGGACCTGGTCACTGAGTAGGTCTGAAGGGAGAAGGTGCGATGGCATTCTGAGATGGGCTCAGGTTCCTGGCTTGGACATCTGCAAGAAACATGATGCCATTTCCCAGGACTGGGAACACATGAGGAGCATCGTCCTCAGCTCACCCTGGGAAAGCTGAGGCAACCAAAAATCTGAAGACTGCTGGAGGCTAAGCTAACTTGGAGCTGCTGAATAAGCTTGTGCATAAGATGCCGTCTTGACGGGAATCATAGAAAGTAAATTAGGAGTGGGGAAAATTGTGTTAGTTCTCCTCTTGATCTTCCAGGCAAAGATTAAGAATGAGAGAAAATTTTGAGGCAAGAGAATTAGTTAGTGACTAGGAGTCCAATAGAGATTGTCAACAAGAAAAGATTGAGAGCAATATATCATAATGTGTCTGAGGCACAGGACACACAAAGGACACAAAACTTCGCCCTCATTGTCAGGAGGTACTCCCTGCCTGGAGTTTTGAGACCTCATCCATGCTGTGGCTTTAATCAAATCGTTCTCTTTCTCCCAAGAATCAATCTCTCTCTTCCTCATTTTCTCTCCTTGTTATTTTATCAGTTTTAATGTAATTAGGGGGCCTGACTTTTCCAATACACAGTTAAGATAATATTTGCAATGTGGTGGTTGCCAGCTACGGGATAAAACATCCAATGTCCTAGTGCTTGAGAATTCATTCATCCATTCATTCATTCATTCATTCATTAATCCAACATATATCTCTAGTGAGTACCATTATGTGATACGTGCTGTCCTTTTATTACAGAGAACAAAAAACAAGGCATGATGAGCGCGTGGACAGCCAGCTGCCAGGCTGTTTGTTTCTGCCTGTGAATCCAAGCCAGCAAAGACATCGCATAGACTGGTGTTTGTCAGAAAAACACACCACTCTCTCTCTCCTCCCAACTTCCCCTCGATGACCTCATCATATACTCTTAAAAGCGCCAAAAAATGAGGACGCTTAACTGAAGTAAGCCTTGAACGTGACCAAGATAAAATACACTGTTTTTGTAGGTTAACAATGAGTTTTCTTATCATCGAACTTTTTTTTGCTGTTCTGAGTCTAAGAAGACTTTGTCTCTGTGCTGCATCCTTAGTGTCTTCAAAACAACAGTGTTTATGACAAACTGTTATAGCTCGTAATGGTCAAAGGGAGAGTGGCCTTAGGATGACTTAAAGAGTAGTTAATCTCTTCACGGAAAACTACTTTCAGTTCATCCGAGTTCTTTATTTGGCAATTCGTTCAACGCGTGTTTATTGTCTACTCTAGTATCTAAAGTTCCTATCATAGATGTTGGGAACACAGAAAACATGCATATATAACCCTCCCCCTTGGACCATTTACTCCAGCAGGGAAGTCAAACAATAAGAACGTAATTACTCAATTAATTTTCAATCACAATTATGATGAGTGTTAGAAAGAAGTAAAGGTGCTAGGAAAGCCTAAACCAAGGGGGCTGACCTAGTCTGTAGAGAGAAGGCAGGCTTCTGCAAGGGCCCGCTGGTTAAGCTGAGACCTGATGGGTAAGGAGAAGGCAGCAAGGTGAAAGGGGGTGAGGCAGAGAGTTCCTGGAAGGAAGATGAAGCTGAGCACAGGCCCTTAAGCAAGAAGAAGCGTGAGGGCTTGGGGGTCCTGAGAAAAGAGCGGTGTGGCTGGAGCTTAGAGAGAGAAAGAGAGTGGCCAGGAAGGAGCTGGAAAGTTCTGCAGAGAAGGCAGGGGCCTCGCTGCTCAAAGTTTTCGTTAAACAACGTTAAAATAGCATACTTTGGAGGATTTGTAGAGTAGTTTCCAAGGCCTGTCGTAATGCTATGACATTTGGTGAGTGGATTTGGAGACTCAAGCTGTTGGCAAAACAGCCATAGCTGGAAAAGAAATGGGGCTATGCAGGACTCTCACCTCCCCACGCCAAGGGAGGCTCCAGCCCCGTTCACCTAGTACCTAACGTTGAACAACCTGACAAATCCCATTTTCTCCCATTTGTCATTTCTCCAGTGATTGCTTATACCTAGAAAGCAAGCCAGAGGAAGGAAGTGGGACAAACTGATGAGCACTGTCATCAATTATTTAAAGGAAAAAAATCCCATTACAGCTGCCTCCTTCCCTCAAGCTCTATGGAGTATAACTGGCACACCCAGTGTCAACGCAAGCTATGGATCCCTAACCTCCTGGGACCTTGAAAATGGAATGCTAACACATGGATCTAAACAGAACCCTCAACCATAATTAATTCAATACTTTTCATAGACATCGATTGGAATAGAATTATTATTAGTGTTGTTTGCCAAAAGGAGTTGGAGAGCAGATACATCCAAACCCAGGTTAGACAGAAAGCAGCTCATCCTGTCCAAATCACTGAGCAGGACCACGAACCACATCTCTAATACAAGCTCAAACACTGATGTGAGGGTAGACATACATACGCACAAGCAAGTACATTTAAATCCATGTAAATAGACACATAAATATTCATTACCATATTCCCTCTGATGCAGGATGTCATATTTTATGAGATGCAACACTTTAGGTACTAGCAAAAAAATGCTGCCAATTAAACTATGACATGCTACTGACTGTAAAATGCATCATAATTTCAAAGAAGTTAAAATATGAAAACATAAATTTTAGAAGTGATGAAACAAGGTGTATCTGAGTGTGTATATTGTGTGATACACACATATGTATACATTTTTTTCACGTCTTCACCTATGAACAAACCAATATCATGTTAGAATTAAAAGGAAGCCTTGGGTGATAGTCTCCTATTGCCCAAATCATAAGAAATCAGAGAAAGATCACATCAACTACAAATTTAGATTATGTTGGAATCCCTTTATCCCCACTTAAGTCCCATTTAATGCACGAAGCCTTTCCCAGCTGATGTCCCTTCCTGCTTTGCTAGAATACTGGCCATCTGCACCAACAGTTCCAAACCCAAGGACAGAACGTCTTGTTTGACTCTCATTGTTTCTCTATTTAAATTGTGTTTCCTTTTCAAGAATTAAGGTCCCTGCAGTGTGTGTGTGAGGGGGGAGGGGTTCCTAGGGATGGTGTTTTCTATCTAGCCCCGGCAGCTGTAGCATGAGCATCTTGACTTGTCTCCCGTGGAGAAAGTGAGTGCCCTCAATAGCTTGCTTATTAGTGTTCCTGGAGATTTTCAAAAAGAGAGAAAGCATTATAGGAAAATCAGTTTAAGATTTCTCACTCTGATCACAAATTCCCCTTTTATTAAATCCTTTACTTAGTTTTAACCCAATAATATTTATGAAATACCTAGTAGGAACCCCTGGGCTAGGTGCTGGAGATACAAAGAGAAGAGCTAACGCTTACCTTGTGCCAGATGAGGGCCTGGAGCTGCTCACAGAGAGGCAGTGGGCTGCAGACACATCAACATGCAAGTACAACAGACTGTGACCTTCTCATGTGACACAAGGAAGATTTGGCAAATAGGCTTCTTTCTCATGGGCCCTGAGAGTAGCTGCTTTTGGCTGACTATGTTGAGAAGGATTCTGAGGCCCTAGCACTTACCAACACATCTGCTCCTTTGTCAACTGTCTTCATGAAGGAATTCACAAAAAGGCAGAGCTGAGCAAAGGAAGGAAGATAAGTCACTCATTAACAACTTGCAATATTTTTGTACTTTAGCCAGGATCATAAAGACATAAGTTTTATTTAATTATTTTATGGTTGAATAATGTATGTTAACTGTAGATTTTTAGAAAGTACAAAAAATGTTACAGGGGGCTAACAAAATATACATAGTCCTACAGAGACAACATTCTCATTTCTTTCCAATCTTTTTTCTAAGCGTCATTAGATGCTTAGAAACGAGGAACATCGTAACAACAATAAAGACATGGAGAAGCCTTCATCTTCTGGTTTCTGTTAAGGGATAGACAACAGTTCTCAAAGTGTATTCATAGAGCACTCTTACCACAAGATGCTCTCAAAGAAGAGCTCTGTGTTTAAGTACATTTGGGATACGCTGCATCCTCTATCCCCATCCTAGGGTGGGTGAGGGGCAATGGTAACAAGGTATCAGCATACAAAGATCTTGAGAAGTTCCACAGTAAAGAAACATATTCACATGGAAACTTTTCTTTTTTCTTACTTTCTGTCTTCCTTCTACCCTCCTGACTTCCTTCCTTCCTGACTTCCTTCCTTCCTTCCTTCCTTCTTCTTTCCCTCTCCTCTCCTCTCCTCCCATTCTTTCCTGTTAACAACTAGCATCTTGCAGCAGAGCTACATTCCTACAGAATACACTTGGGAAATACTTTCCCAGTTGATGTTCCCAGGTTCCTGCATTTACATGCTTCTCAGGGCCAAGCAGCCCTGAGGGAAGCAGGCCTACCTTGTGTAAGATGTAAGCGCCTAGATGCTTTCATTGCACCTTGTGGTGCTCACTGAGGTATACTGCCTCGAAAATACCATGTGGGCTGAACAAGATTGTCGAATAAAAGCTTCCAGGCTGTACCCTCTGGAATTGATACAATAAAGTCAAAGTGAAAAACTAATAAATTTCAAAAAACTTTCCATTTACATAGACATCTGCTATTTTCATTTCCCAAACCTGAAATTCATCTTCTACAATGCAAAGTGAATGTATTTTTATAATTAAGACATATTTCTTACTCACCAACAGTGTGACGGGCATGAGCAGCATCTAGAAGAAAGGAGGCAGAATTCCAGATATCAGGCTGGTCATCACCGCCCCTGGACACACCACATTGGAAAAGAGGCCCTGAGGACACAGAGAGAGGTGGATCTTGAGTCATCAGACATGTACTAAATTGCCATCATCTGCAAGATACCATCCTAAGCAAATATTCTCCTAATTTTCCTCGAAACTGGAGAGCTCTTTAGATTAATAACCATGCACCATGTGCCCACTCTGTGAAAGGAGCCTGGGATATAAAAGAAAGCCTCTACTCCCCAGAAACTCATAGTATAAAAACATTCATAGCTATCTTGTACCTTTACCTAAGAATAGTTGGAGGTGGGGCAGTGTTCCTTGAGATGTAATAGCCATCAGCTGTAGCTTGAGATGGGCGCTTTCAGCACCAGAGAAGCCTCCAAATGATACACATAGTCTGGGTCCCATCACTCTAGTAAATTCTGCCCCAATAATGAAAATCTCAGTCTATGCGGACTTATGTTGGCTTTTCGCTATTTTGTTCCATATAAAGTCCTAGCTTGATCTTTAGTGATTTGTTATCCACAGCAGAATTGCTCCACTATTTTATCTAGTTTAATTTTGGGTGATTTATCTTAATTATCGATAATTTATTTTTAAACATATTTATCATTTGTAATCTTAATTTTAATTGATTTAAATCTTATTTTTAATTGATTTTTAATAACAATTAGTATAATAATATGTTGTATAATTTAATAATTATATGGTAGATAATTATTATAATAATTATGCTATATAGTGATAATTATCACATATAATCGTATAATAATTATTTTTAATAAATTTTTTTAATCTTAATTTTATTCATTTAAGTAAAGAATTGAAAATACCAATGTCAGTGAGATAGTCCATGTTTGGCCTGTGCCCAAAATAAAAGAAGCTTACTGTCTTCCTTCCCCCAGTCAGCAGTACAAAAGTCTGTTAGTCCTAAAGCAGATTTCCTATCCAGTTCCTTTGTGGTTAAATAAGATGCTCACAGCATCCTCTGGAGAAGGTCAGGTGAATAATCTTAGGCTCAACATCAGGACCTTTGGCAACTCATTATTTACGTATTGTTTATTTATGTTAATAAACTCTAATACAGCAGTAGCTATCTATGCCAGATACTGTTCTAAGCATTTTATAAACATTGACCCAGAACTTCCCCCTAAAAGAGTAATGAGTTCTATCTCAAAGAGAGCTTAGAAGAGCTGAGAGAGCTGTGTTTCTATCTTATTTTTAGAACTAACACTAAGTCCCTAGCTGGGGAAATCTCTGAACTAAAACTCAGAGCCTCCAACACATAAATCAATATTAGATGAAAAATAACTTGGCAGGAAGTCATAGCTTCATGGGCTCCTCATTATAATACCACCATAAGTTTAATTCAGAAAAAAGAAGGCAGGTAATTCTGAGACTTTCTATAAGACGTATGTGAGCTATTGAAATCTGTTATTTTGCTTCTATGAAATCCAACAAATACCAATAGCATAGTCCTTTGAAAGGAATTTTCTTTTTTTTTTCTTCTCCTCCCCAAAGCCCCCCAGTACTTAGTTGTATATTCTAGTTGTAGGTCCTTCTGGTTCAGCTATATGAGACACCACCTCATCATGGCTTGATGAGCGGTGCTGGGTCCGCCTCCAGGATCTGAGCTGTAGACACCCTGGGCCACCAAAGGAGAGTGTGCAAACTTAACCAATCGGCCAGAGGGCCGGCCCCAGGAATTTTCTGATAGAGTTCTTTCCCAGGTCTTCTCTGATGAAGAAAGTCACAGATTCTTCCGAAAGGAATATTCTCTCATTAACTTATTCCGCCTTTATGGAAAACAGTCTCAAACCTCTCTTGGCAATCATGGCTTAAGTAAAACCCAAGATCCCCTCAAGAACAGAGAATGGATAATATTTTCTGACCTCACCCAGCACTATCTCAGTTTTTACAGGCTAAGCACAGGTGACTGGAATCAAAGAAACTGACCAGAGGAAGAGAGGGACACTGCAGTCACCCGTCCCCACACACACACCATCCTTCAAGCTACAGAGAGTCTACCGTGTGTGCTTTTAGGAGAACTATCCCTCAAAGACTGAGGAACCTCAGCGCTAGATGATTACATAAGATGGAGATAGATCTGAAAGAAAGATCAGCATAAAAAAATTAAAGCATTAATAAGCAAATTTTAAGGTTACAGTAATGAACATGGGGATGTCACTACAGCATGTACCTTGAAGGAACATGCTTAGGAAAGTACAAGGAGGATGGAACACACTAAAGAGGAGGCATGGAAGCTAACAGACTGGTCCAGGACTGGTGAGATGCTGGAAAGATCCAACTCGGAGATATGAAGGTGGAGTGATTAGTTCGAACAGGTGGTGGCTTCTGGCAGATCCACTCCTCATTGCTTTTATATCTCTTACTAGAAGGGACCCCATAAGATAAAATCTAGAGAAGCATGTTAAGAAAACAAATATTTGCGCCTGAAAGCAAACAGAAGAAAAAGATGAAATAAGATACTGAGATCCTAACAAATAGTGTTAGTTCTACATGTGGTAGAGAAGGAAAGGGACAAAATTGGGAAACAGGCTAAAATTTTAAAAGCTCAGCAGAGCTGCCCAGGAGCAGTAAACCCTCAGAGGAAGTATAAACCTACTAGCATAAATTATTCAAAGCTTCCAACATGCAAACAATGAGAAAGGGTAAAGTCTAGGGAATGCACGGCAGACAAGAGTTGGCCTTCGCTGGGTCCCCTGAAGCCAGACTCTGGAAGCACTAATAGCAATTCAGAGGAAAATTCTCTAGCTGAGATAAATCTATGACAAGGGGAGACTCTCCCCAGGATTATGTTTTCACAGGTCTAAAGAAATTCCAGAGCAAGAGGCCATAGCGGCATCCGGCTAAAAATGTCTTAACCTTGTTGGGATGGAGAAATCTACAGAAAGAGCAAGAGTTCAGGATGTAGAGAAGGCCAGGCTATGAGCTGTGGGCCTGGGACACACCTGCCACAAATGTGTCACCAGACGGGGCCTGGTGTAGCAATGTAGCTGGGGACACAGCACTTAAGGGGAAAAGGAAAGGAAAAAGTTTTACATAGGCACAGAAGAAAAAAAGGGAATTTAAAGCAAAGGCCTGGTGATTGGCCATTATTATAAATGTTTTAAATTTGCAAGAAGAAATGCTTCAAATGCTACTCTCTGACAAAAAATATGCTTAGATGCATTTTTCTTCCAAATATGGTCCATGTGCCTCAGTGAGCCTCGTGATGGGAGATTCCTTCCATAGGTTGAAGTCTGGGTAGCTGGAGTATGAGGGTAGAACTCCTATTCACACTATAGATCCTTAACCAGAGGACCAGGAAAGAGCAGGATTGGATTAACTCAACCACAGAGTTCTAAGGGAACATTGCTTATTCCAGTAAGAGGCAACCCAGGTTACGGATGCTGGAGAGAGCCCTACTCACCCTAAACATCTGAGTGAGATGGCTAACATGGACAGACAAAGAAAATGGAGAAGGGAGATTTGAGGACTTGGACAGATTGTGACTATAACTTATAAGAGAAAGGAGGTTTAATCTTTGGACTTCAATGTTTCCCTGGAAATTTAAAAATGGGATGATATGCATACAGTTCAAATTTAGAGATTTTGTATAATACTCATACTGTGTATTTCAGTTGTCATTTAAGCTCATTGCTTAATCTCCAGAGAGCTATATTGAACAACGGAACAGATAATTAGAGAACTAGAAAAGAGAATGGAGAGTGAACTTTTATTTTGGGTATAGTGTGACTTTAGAGTTAATTTTATAATGAACTGCTCTGAGCCCTTTCAGAGCTTTCTGGGAGCAAAAGTTTACCTGATGAACCTAGAGGAAACACAAAAAAGCAGTAGTTGGCATTAGAACAATGGTTCTTTTTTTTTTTTAAAGACTTTATTTTTTTCCTTTTTCTCCCCAAAGCCCCCCAGTACATAGTTGTATATTCTTTGTTGTGGATCCTTCTAGTTGTGGCATGTGGGACGCTGCCTCAGTGTGGTTTGATGAGCAGTGCCATGTCCGCGCCCAGGATTCGAACCAACGAAACACTGGGCCGCCGGCAGTGGAGCGCGCGAACTTAACCACTCGGCCACGGGGACAGCCCCCAGAACAATGGTTCTTAAAGTGTGATCTGGGAAACTCACTCAGGGGGTCTATGAAGTCAAAACTATTTTTATAATATTACATTATTGCTTTTGTCACTCTTTTCTCTCACATGTACACAGCCGAAGTTTCCAAAGGCTCCATGACATGTGGCTCCATGACATTGCTCAGAAGCTTCCATGCCTCCTGACATCTCTTGCTGACCCCCCATGGAAAAAGGGGTGACTTACAGTTGAGATTAAGCAAAAGGAATGAGCGTGTGTGGCTCGGCTCTTTCAGAGCTGGCTTCCCACAAGCAGCGTCTAATCCTCTTCTCTTTCCCGCCTCCATTCAGTAGAGCAGACTCTGCCACCAGAGGGAAGGTTGAAGTCATCCATCCATGCAGGGTAACGTTAATTCACAGAAAAGGGACTAAGAAAAATCTAATTTTAGCCGCAGGTCCAGTTTTGCCAGAAATAAAGCTAATCTGGTAATCCCTGTATATATGTTGCTCAAATAGTGCATGACCTGAAAGGGACAGTGTAGTAGGGATTCATTTATACCTCAGACCCCAAAATGTGACCTGAGGTGGGCACTGTCCTCTCTGTACCCTAGTCACCTTCCTCTGGAATATGGCGATATCATAGCTGCCTCACAAGCCTATGAGATAATACACGTAAAGAGCCCAGTACAGTGCCATAGCAGATGGCTATTGCTTTGTTATCATTCATTAGATAAATGAGATATCCCAGAGAGCTTCAGAATGCATGAGAAGGAGCTCCACAGAAGTAGAGAACCATGAACTCATATTCACAGCTCTAAAATCTTCCTTCATGCCAACTGGCAACACTTGGCGTCCTATCTTGTCCTCACAGCAATCGAACTCCAGTGGCTGTAATGTACTTTCTGAAACTACGGCAATTATTTTGGTGGTCAACCTTATAATCAAGAATTAAACAGTCATAAAGAGACTCTTTCCTTGCTATTTCCATGTCACTGAGACAGGCCCCACCTGCTGGTTGAAGTTCCTGTTGAAAGCCACACTCAGAAAGTCAGTGGCATATTCGGAAGAGCTGTAAGTGTCCTGGCTTTTGCTGTGCTGGATGTCCTCAAGGTTAAAATTAGATTTCAAGGCACTGCAGGATGATGTCCAGTCGAGGTGGATGGTCATGGTGACAAAGAAGAGGTTCCAGCTCTCGAATCTGAGGACAAACAACCAACAACTGTATTTTGAAAACTAGCTCACTTTTAGATATGTTAACATCATGTTGTGATTTATAATAAGAAATATATATTTGGTCTTCATCCCTTGTTCCTGGCGCAGAGCTCCTAAAACCCTTGGAATTTTCTAAGTGAAAGTCAATAAGAGAGAGCAGACACAAAGTCCAGAGAGAGCCGTAGCCGTAGTTACAGCTATAAAAGGGCGCCTAGGGGGCTGGCCCCATGGCCGAGTGGTTAAGTTCGCGCGCTCTGCTGCAGGCGGCCCAGTGTTTCCTTGGTTCGAATCCTGGGCGCGGACATGGCACTGCTCATCAAACCACGCTGAGGCAGCGTCCCACATGCCACAACTAGAAGGACCCACAACGAAGAATATGCAACTATGTACCGGGCGGCTTTGGGGAGAAAAAGGAAAAATAAAATCTTTAAAAAAAAAAAAAGGGCGCCTAGCTGAAGCTGTGGCCTGCAGAGGAACACAGCCTCTTCACAATTTGGCCCAGCAGAGGGGGATCCAAGGACGTAAATACTCCAATCTCCCTTTTCTCCCATCTAGCCGTCTCTACCTTCTCCTTCCAGTGGCCAAAACCACTTGAAAGCCAGATGGCAGGGGAATCCGGTAGATCACTTGTAACGTCAGCGTCTCTAGCCACGGAGTGGAGAAAAGAGCAGTGTGGATGTGGAGGTGTATGTAAAGAACAAAGACTAAGAACTGCCCCCTAGAGAACTCCAACATTTAGATGTCAAGGAGGAAACGAACTTGAGAAGGAGTAACTGGCGAGACAGAAGAAAAATCAGGAAAGTGTGGTGTCCTGGAAGCTAAGGGAGGAAAGCATTTCAATAGGGTGGAAGCGATTGGCTGTGTCAAATGCTACCGATGGGTCAAGTAAGATGAGGACCAATGAAGGCAGCAATGAAGGCCAGTGTTGTCAGTGATAAGCAGTGTTTGGTAGAGGGGCGAGAGGGAAAGTCTGATTGAAGAGGATCCAGGAGAGGAAGGGAGCAGAGGCGCTGGAGACGAAGACTAAAGACAGGTCTTCTGAGTTTTGCTACAAAGAAAAGCAAAACCAGTACAAAACAAAAGAACAAAAACCCAAACAGAGTAGCAAGTTGCTCGGGGAAATGAGGTCATAAGGAGATTTTCATCTGATTTTTTTTAAAGAAGGAAGACACTGACACATTCATTCATTCCAAGAATTACTAATTTACTATTCCATCCTGAAAAACGATCCAATTTTTGCAGTGTCCTGGAGACTTTGAGTCCCGTTAAAACATCCGTGCCTAGCAGCATTTCTCATAATAGAAGTTTTCCTTTCATAAAATTACAGTAATACCTATTCCTACTTATTTATCCTAGTCCACATCCCCTCTCATTTTGCCACCACACTTTCATACATCAAAGACAAAACTAGGCAGAAAAACAAAGACTTTCACTCTAACAAATACGTCTAGAATATAGATGTTCCCTTGAAAAAAGGCTGGAGAAAAATGCTCTCATATTCCGCGGAGGGTTAAGCAAGATTGCAGCATTTAGATACACAGTGTCTACTCTCTGACACCTGTAAGTGAAACACGAACATGATATTGTTAGGTACAGCTAGACGTCCCCCCAAAAAGGAGAAAACATTGTCCTTTTCAAAAGAAGATAGCCAAAGGGATTGCTATTCAGTATCATCAGGTTTTCTCTGCTCCTAAACAGTTAGCTTTTTATCCAAATAAATGTACAATCTCTTGTTGAAGGGACATCCCCTGAAGGGAAGACCCTTCCAGACTTCTAATCAATCTATTTATGGCACCACCTTTCCACGCTCCCACTCCCCACATCCCCACTTCCTCCCCTACCCAGGGGAGATTCCATGACTCATCACAATCTTTACAATCTTTCCGCTTCAACTCCCACACCCTTTAACTTTGACACCCTCACTTTGAGATGGTGTCAGCTAGGGACATTTCTCTCAGGTCCAGAAAACTGACTTTGACCATTTTGGCTCCAATCAGGAGCCCAAGGAGAGATTTAAAAAAAAAAAAAAAACAACTCGAAGATCATTTAATGAAAAGGAGGAGCGAGCCCATATTCTAACAGCCACTTACTCAGAGTACCGGCAATCAATGAGTGTTGTCCTTTCCATTTCCCTATCGAGTTTATCTTGTGCCAAGTTATCATGCTGCACTTCCTATGCAACTGACATCTGAGGGTGATTAAAATCATCAATAGCAAGTGTTAAAGAGAGCAGCTTCATTAACCATTTTACACACTTTTTATTTCCTCACCCAGTTTTCAAGTCCTTCAGGGGCAAGGACAATATCATGGTAATGTGTAATCAACACAGGAGCAAACACCAAATATTTTTGGCATGAATGCCTTAATGAATTCATTTTTCGCCAGTCAGTATGAGCAAACAACTAATATAAAAAGGGGAGTTTGAGTAATTAAGTATGTGCTGGCTTTGTGAGGCTCTTTTCCTCGAACAAATTGGAATTTTAGGAGGAAGAATGGAGGAAATACAAAATAGAGAGCAGGAAGGAGAAACTGGGAAAAGTAGGACACTCAAGACACAGGTGTTCAGAGGAAGGAAGACAGGTGTTCAGAGGAAGCCAACAGGACCATGTATGTAAAAGACGATAACCATGACCTCTCATTGAATGTGTCTTCACCATCTCCCTTCCACTTGGTGACAGAATGTTTAAACGTGCTCCAAAGCACATAGTGAAACATACCCGTAAGCAGCTGTCCCTGTAAACACAGAATCCAACACCTTCATTGTGTATTCTTCCTTCACTGAAAGATTAAGCCTTGTTGTATTTTTATATACATTCACACACACACACACACTCAGAGAGAGAGAGACTGCACATATTGTGGTCTTGCCAGTGACAATTTAGCTCAGTAGTTATGAGTACAGAATCTGGAACTAGACTGGCTGGGCTTGAGTCCTGATTCTACTGCTTGCTAGCTCTGTACCTTGGGCAAGTTAATCTCTTTGCCTCATCTGTAAAATGAGGATAATAATGGTGCCTACCCCTAGCGTGAAGATTACATGAAAACATATATAATATACCTAGAGTAGTGCCCAGTACATGGTTATGTTATTTAACAAAGTTTTATAACAAGGCTCTATCTTGACCTGTGTGCATTATTAGTCACTGCTGGGTGGAAGGCCCTATTATAGCACTTGTTAGGGAGGTTGAGGAGAAGGAAAAGGGTAAGGATGCACTGGGTATGGCAAAGATGCACTCAGGTACCTAAAAAGCTGTTTCAGTTAATAGAGAGTGTAGGCAAATATGATCAGTGCTGTGTAATTTTAATTGAGACCTTCAAAGCTAGCATCAGCTAAACTATAAACGCAGATTCCCAAATCAGCAAAATGGATTGATTAATGTCTACAACCATTTCTTTTCATGCCCCTGCACTGGAAAGGCAAATAAGTGAAACATCGGAAACAGAGCCACCAAGAGGAGGCGCTGAGCGTTCTGGTTGTCTTCCATCTTTCCCGCGCTCAAAAGGGAAATGATTCTTCCCTTCAATCGGTTAGTTATTGAATAAGAATTGACAGATGCTCCCAGGTGCTCAGCACAAGCGCTGAGAGGGCAAAATCCATTTACGCTCCCCCAGTTCCTATTCCGCTTGATCATTAGATCTACTTGGGAGAGAAGCTGTACACATATCAAACAACAGGAAACCAATACGTGGCCGCGTGGGTCAGGACCGGCGGCTGCCAGGGCGTCAGGGACGGCGGGCTGCTCTTGCCCATCACACTGGATGGTTACTTCTTGGATCTGTATGTCGACGGGACTCCTGTTTCTGGAGTCTGGCTTGATTCAATTTTGCATTCCCTGAGTTCCCCTGGGCTGGGCGCGGTGAGAGCAGGCGACCTGAATGAGGCTGGGTCTCAGCCCGGGCAGAGGATGCAGCGACTGCGCCCTCCTCCGTGGATCCTCTACTCTGTCGGCGCTTCCGTTGGGGTCCGCAGGGAGGCGCTCACCTGCTCGCCTGGTGGCCAAAAGCACCTTCCTCAGCGTGCTGGGCACAAAAACAGAGTACCCAGCAGCAGCAGAAGCAGCAGCACAGACGCAGTTTCCCAAATAGTTAATTTCTACCCGCGACTAACTCTGCGGTCCCACCCGCGGCTCGGTCCTTCGACCCCGCCGCACCGAAGCATGCGGAGCCGGAACCGCCGGCGAGGAGCCTTCCACCCTCCAACAGCCCGCCTGGGTCAGACCCCCTGCAGGGGCCGGAACCTGCCACCTGTGGCCCCGGACTCCACATCGTTCCACGCAGTGCCCTCATCACTTCCATGCACATCCTCCGCCATAGGCTCGAGCTGTTTCTAGGGAGTTCTTTTGCTAGGAAGTAAAATTTTGAATCATCATCCCACTTGTTCTTTCGCTTCATTTTGAATGTAAAAGAATCGAGCCACTGTGTCATTTGTGAGTTCACATTCCAATCTCTCATCTCCACTTCTTTCGCTCCATTGCCATTGCACGTCTAATTGCAGTCATCTTTGAGAAAACTCCTCATTTGTCTTGATTTCTTTCTTTACAGGCTGCAGTGGAAAATAAGCTGGATTTTGATAAGAAATTGTATGTACCATCACAATATATATAATTTTATGGTGTAGAAGAGGTCATCCACTTCAACTACCTACACTCAAAACTAAGCCTCTATTAAATATTTCAATCGACTTCTCTGGGTCTCTTTTTCTCTGCTTCTCAGGGCCACCTTCCCAAACATCTGCCATCAGGGGAGGTGGCAACTTCAATGTAGGCGGCCTGCAGACAGAACTAAATCTGAACCAACCATTTAACATGCTAGAGATTTTTTTTCTTTTTGAGTAACACATGCTGACAACTAAAAGTAAAATAAAGTAGATAAACTACAATTCAGTACAAGAGGAATGCCAAGAAAAGCCCGTGTACCACTCCTCTTGTCTAGTTCATCTTCCCAGAACAACCAGTCACTGTCACAAAACCCAGGTTTCTTAGAGGTCTTTCCTGAGATTATGTGTGTATGTATGTGTGTGTGTGTATACTACCAAATGAAAGCAAAATATACACAGTCCACAGCATCTTGTTTTTATTCACTTAACTACATCAATCCATATATACCTACTCATATTCTTTTTCTTACTTCATTCTTTTTAATACTTTTATTACTTTGAATACTTTTTATTACATTTTATGGATATGACATAATCTTTTATCTAGTACCCAAGAGGCTGGAAAAAGATGTTTAAGTTCTTTCTGCTCTTTTGCTGCTACAGGGGAAAAAAAAAATGCTGCATTGAATGTTCTTGTCTGAAATCCCTTATCTGCAGTTCCAAAGCCCAAACAGCTTAAAAAACTGAACGTCTTTTCAAATTTTTGGCACGCTCATTTGGCAGCTAAACTATAGCTGAACCCATGTGAGGCTATTTATAGCCTTTATATACTTAATGTGAATTCATATATCTTTTCGCTGACATATTACCGGGTTCAATTACAGGTTGTTATCCCAGCTCCCACGAGAGTTGTTACAAAAAATATTGTATTGTATGCACCAATTTATCCTTCTAAAACCCAAGTAACTTTAAGTTCTGAAGCACGTTCAGCACTAAGCATTTTAAATAAGTGATAGTGGCCCTGTATAGATGTCTTTGTACATATTTATGAGTTGTATCTTTAGGATAAATTTGAAAAAGTAGAGTTATTCAAGGTATGTGCATTTTAAATTTTGATAGATGTTGTCAAATTGCTCTTCAAAGGAGCAAACGATTTCTGTCACAAATAATATTAAAGGAAAATGCTTGTTCTTTCACACCCTGAACAAAACCTTTCGATGTTTGCTAATATGATAACGAGAATGTGATAATTCACGTGGTTTTAATTTGAGTTCATTATGGGTGACATTAAGAATCTTTAAAATTTACAATTGATTTATGTACATTCTTGAAGCGTTAGATTAATTACCCCATTGGCTCCCCAAATGTGTTACAAATATTTTTTCCCAGTTTGTTGTTTGTATTTTGATTTCGATCTTATTTATAATAATTTATTGTAAAGAAACTTTAAACTTTTTTATAATCACATTTATTCATTATTGATCCATCTGGAATTTATTTTGGTGTAAGGAATTGTTTGCATGCCATAACAAATTGTCACAAAGTTAGCATCTTAAAAAAATACAAATGTATTCTCTCTCAGTTCTGTAGGTCTGAAGTCCAGCGCAGCCTGACTAGAATCTCTGCTCTGAGTCTCACTGGGTTAAAATTGAGGCATTGGCTGAGCGCATCTCTTTCTGGTGGTTCTGGGTAGAATCCAGTTCCAAACTCACTCAGAGCTTTGGCAGGACCTAGCTCCTTGCACGATAGATCTAACGTGCCTGGTTCCTGGCTGTTATTCAGCTAGGGGGCAGCCTCAGCTTCTAGAGGCCACCCATCCTCTCCTGTCACATGGCCCTTTCTACAATATGGTCGTTTCCTTCTTCAGAGTCCACAGCAAAGCATCTACTGCAGCTTCAGATCTCTCTGACTTGACCTCTGCTACTTCTCTTCTGCTTTTAAAGCCTCATGAGATTACCCTGGGCCCATCTGAATAATTCATGCTAATGTCCCTATCTTAAGGTCAACTGTGCCACATGAGACAACACTATCATGAAAGTAACACTGGGCAAAGATCATGCGGGACATTTTGAATTCTGCCTACTACATCAATAAAGTAAGTCTCTGACTTTTTTTCAGATTACTAGCCAGTTGTCCCAAAACTACTTTGAATAAATCACCAAAACCAATTTGTTTGGTTGCTTGAAGTTTGAATTTCTGGATAATTCAGAAATGATTTGAGTGGAATCTAGCCCTTACTTTTCTCCCACTCCAGCTCCTCTAAGGACAGAATATCAGTATTTGACAACTCTAAAACTCCTGGAAATAAGAATAGCCCCATTCTGGGGCGGGTCCTATAGGCTTGATGTGAAAGGTCCAGGACTCAGAGGTGCTGTGCGATGAAAGAAAGTGAATGGAAGCTCAGATGTGTGGCTGTTCCATGAAGAGCTCACCCCTGTGGAGATGCGGAAAGGGTCTAGATCTTGGATGTTCAGTGCTCCTTATAACCTGGGAATGACAGCCAGAGCAAACCTGTGAGTTCCAGGATGGCTCGAAGGCATTGGAGCAAGGTCAGCTGCCGCTCCCACTCGTCATACTTCCATCCAAACCAGTTAGGAAAGACCTGGTTGCGTATATCTACAGAGACTTGGCACCTTTCAACTAAAGAAGTTACTTTCAAGCTGCCGAAACCTCTGAACAACTGGCTGAACTGGTTAAAGTGACAGAGAGAAGCCAGGAAGACAGAACTTGGGGTGACTGAAGAAGTCATTTATTTAAGCTGCTAAATTATCCTATGTATAGTATAGTTATATTATCCCTTTGTCCATGTCTCTATGTGAGCTTTCAATAACCCAATGTTTTCATCTTGATTTTTGTTTTGCTGATGTAGTTATTTTAGTTTCTGGAGACCCAGAAGAACAGCCCGGTCATGCTAACCCTATTCCTGTACAGTCACTGACTCCTTCTCTTAATATTAATCCAACGGCTCTCTCTCTGGCTGGTTGCTATTTTCTCATCCACTTCCACCCTGAACTTTAAAATCTAGCTTGAGGGGCCCGCCCGGTGGGGCAGCGGTTAAGTTCGCACGTTCCGCTTCCGCGGCCCGGGGATCCCCGGTTCGGATACCAGATGTGGACTTACACACCGCTTGGCAAGCCATGCTGTGACAGGCATCCCACATATAAAGTGGAGGAAGATGGGCATGGATGTTAGCTCAGGGCCAGTCTTCCTCAGCAAAAAGAGGAGGGTTAGCGGCAGATGTTAGCTCTGGGCTAATCTTCCTCAAAAATAAATAAGTAAAATCTAGCTCTGATTCTCTTCATGTGCCTGAACTATATCATAGATGGCCAAGAATAAAATGAGTTATCCTTACGCCTTTGTAACAAAGAACTTCCGCTTCTCTGTCCATCTCTCTGGAATGAACTTACCTGCGGTTGCACACGGGCGAAAAGAAGTGCTGCCTTGCTATCTAATACCCCCTCCTTGCCTTCCCTACCCTCTTCTCCCTCATATCTATTTTTTTCAAATCCCCCTACGCCCAGCCTGGCTCAGAATTCATTTGTGAGATGGGAGTTTTTTATACTGTTATACATGATATGTAATGGATTCTTACTCATGGGCCACAAATGAAAAATAATTTTTCCTTTCTAAAAGCCTCAGAAGTGAGAAAATGAGTGCCATGAATAGGCTTTTTCTTCAAATACGGAATGTAAATGATAGTTATAAATGGAAATCATTTTGTAATCAAAGACACAGAGAATACAGCATCATTCTGGCCGTTAGATAGAATAGAGTAGGATAGAGTTACTTCCTTATCTAAGAAAGGAAAGGAATCTATGCATAGCCTACATCTAAAGCTGTATTTTTGACACCTATCCACATTTAAACCCTTTTATGAGTCACTCACAACAATAAAAAATACGTGTTTCTTGAACATCAAGAGTGTCTGGGATTTTTTTTATCCCACTACAAACCCTCCATAAAACCTCCTAGAATTCCTGTCCTTGAAGCGGGAGTCAAATCAGACAGCGAGGAATAACGCCCAGTGAAGGCGAGATGGGCCCTCTCCAAGCCAGTAGTTTACTGTCCATTTTCAACAGTCCCTTGTCTATATTGTCATAGCTATAAAAAAAGTGGGATTTATCAGATAATGAAACTCATTCAGATTTTCAGGTGACAGATAAGAAACGTGGATTATTTTGTGGAGCTACATTACTAGGAACCAGACTCATTCTACACTCTGGTTATTCCCAGTACTTTTAATTGTTTTCCATGAGAAGGAATTGTATGTATCAGCACAGGGCGATCTTCTACGATGACAGCAACAGCAAGCAGAGTCTCAACAAACTCTGGCTTGGGACTCCCAACACCATTGCAAATGACAAGTGTGAAGTTGGCATATAGGTTTTTTTTTTTTTTTTTAATGCGGCTACAATTTTAAAAGTTGATTAAGGTTATAAAACAAAGAAATATCAAAGAACATGATATTGTTATTCAAATAAACCTTTGTTCAATCAATTGTTCATATATTCATTTATGCAACAGGTATTTATCAAGAGCCTACTATGTGCCAGGCATTTACTTAGTGCTGTGAATACTATATGCACAACAACAACAAAAAAACCAACAAAAGCCCCACCCCTCTTGAAGCTTATACTTTGAAAGACCATAAACAAGATAAATAAGTAAAATACATAGGATGGATAGTAATAAACATTAAAAAGAGAAAAATGTAGATGAGAAAACTTGAGGGGCATGAGGAAAATTTTAGATGAGGTGATCACTAAGGACGTCCGTGAAGGGTGAAGAAAACAAAATAAGAATCAAAACACTTCAGCCGCTGACCATTATTCCCTCACCCCTGCCAAGGAAAGGACGACAAGAGAGAAGAAAACTAACACAACACACTGTCAAATTTGAACTGTACATATGTGCGTACAATCCAGCTTAAGAAATAAAACCTTACAGATACCAGTGAAAAACCCCATGTAATGCTCATCCACTGCTTTCTCTTACCTCACAATTAAAAGTAACCAGTGTTCTTAATTTGGCATTTATCACATCTCTAATTTTTCTACATATGAATGTATTCCTAACCTACGAGTGGAATCGAACCGAATGTATCCTTCTGAAACTTGTCTTTATTCAATGTTACGTATTTTCAGATTTACCCCTGTTGACATAAGTATCTCTGGGTCATTAAACTGCTCTATAGAATGTTATGGTATGACTATCTTTTATTTTGTTAATGGTCATTTGTTTCTGATGTACAGGAATGCAACTGATTTATTTTAAAAAATTAATGTATGTTTCTACCTTGTTGATCACTTTAATTTTCAGTATACACGATCATGTCATCTGCAAATAATAGCTATTTTGTTTCTTGCTTTCTGATCCTTAGACATTTTATTTCTTTGTCTTATTTTACTCTTCTGGCTCAAACTTTTTGTACAATGTCGAAGAGAAATGGGGATAGCAAACATACATATTGTGTTCCCATCTTTAAAAAAAATGCTTTCAATATTTCATCAAGTGTGATGTTATGGGAATTTGCCAGTGGTGTCTGGTTAAGGAAGCTCCCTTCTATTACTGATTTGTTAAAATGTTTTTTATTATGCATGAATGTTGAATTATATTAAGTCTATTTCTGCATCTACCAAGAGGATCATATTACTTTTCTTCCCTATTCTTTTTTTTTTTTCCTTTTTCTCCCCAAAGCCCCCCAGTACATAGTTGTATATTCTTCATTGTGGGTCCTTCTAGTTGTGGCATGTGGGATGCGGCCTCAGCGTGGCCTGATGAGCAGTGCCATGTCCACGCCCAGGATTCGAACCAACGAAACACTGGGCCGCCTGCAGTGGAGCGCGCGAACTTAACCACTCGGCCACGGGACCAGCCCCTTCCTTATTCTTTTGACATAATGAATTCCATTATTAGCTCTTCCAGTGTTGAGCTATCCTTGTGTTCCTAGTATAAATACAACTTGGTCATAGTTAATTTTGTTTCTTAGTATACTGCTATATTCAGTTCTAAGATCTTTGTACCTATGTTAAGTGTACTCAGCCTGCAATTTTCCTTTAAAGTACTATACTCATCTGGTTTTGATACAGATGTTATGCTAGGTTCATAAAATGGTCTTGGAAATGGGCACTCTTTTTCAAATATCTGGAACAGTTTGTACAGCATTAAGATGATCTGTTTTTTGATATTTGGAGAAATTCACCAGTAATTGTATCTGGCATTTGGGGATGATGTATATTTTTTAATTGAAATTTTTATTGAGATGATTGTAGGTTCATATGCAGGAGTAAGAAATAATAGATTCCATGTACCCTTTATCCAGTTTTCCCCACTGATAACATCTTGCAAAACTATAATCCAATATAACTAACCAGGATATTGACATTGATACAATCTTTTTCAGATTTCCTCAGTTTTACTTGTACTCATTTGTAAACGTGTGTGTATTTTGTTCTGTACAGTTTGTCACATTTGTAGGTTTGTGTATCTACCACCACAGCCAAGATACAGAACAGTCCCATAATCACAAGGCTCTCTTGCATCCTTTTATAACCTTACAGAGGAGAAGGAGTGTATTCTTTTTTTTTTTTTTTGAAGATTTTATTTTTTTCCTTTTTCTCCCCAAAGCCCCCCGCCGTTACATAGTTGTATATTCTTCGTTGTGGGTCCTCCTAGTTGTGGCATGTGGGATGCTGCCTCAGCGTGGTTTGATGAGCAGTGCCATGTCCGCGCCCAGAATTCGAACCAACGAAACACTGGGCCGTCTGCAGCGGAGCGCGCGAACTTAACCACTCGGCCACTGGGCCAGCCCCAGAAGGAGTGTATTCTTAATGCATGATATTTCTTTGATGGTTGTAGGATTCAGGTTTTCTGTTTCTGCTTGTATTCATTTTGGTAAAGTACTTTTTTTCTAGGAAACATTTTAACAAATATATTTTTTTAACTTTTTATTAAGATTATGATAGTTTACAGCCTTGTGAAATTTCAGTTGTACATTATTGTTAGTCATGTTGTAGGTGCACCACTTCACCCTTTGTGCCCTCCCCCCACCCCACCCCCCTTTCCCCTGGTAACCACCAATCAATTCTCTTTGTCTCTGTTTAACTTCCACCTATGAGTGGAGTCATACAGAGTTCGTCTTTCTCTGTCTGGCTTATTTCACTTAACATAATACCTTCAAGGTTCATCCATGTTGTTGTGAATGGGACGATTTTGTCTTTTTTTATGGCTTAGTATTCCATTGTATATATATACCAAATCTTCTTTATCCAATCATCAGTTGGTGGGCATTTAGGTTGCTTCTACGTCTTGGTTATTGTAAATAATGCTGCAATTAACATAAGGGTGCATGGGACTTTTGGAATTTCTGATTTCAAGTTCTTTGGACAGATACCCTGTAGTGGGATGGCTGAGTCATAAGGTATTTCTATTTTTAATTTTTTGAGAAATCCCCATACTGTTTTCCATAGTGGCTGCACCAGTTCGCATTCCCACTAACAGTGTATGAGGGTTCCTTTTTCTCCACAACCTCTCCAACATTCGGCACTTTTTGTTTTGGTTATTTTTGCCATTCTAACAGGTGTAAGGTGATATCTTAGTGCAGTTTTGATTTGTATTTCCCTGAAGATTAGTGATGGTAAGCATCTTTTCATGTGTCTATTGGCCATCCATATATCTTCTTTGGAGAAATGTCTGTTCATGTCCCCTGCCCATTTTTTGATCGGGTTGTTTGATTTTTTGTTGTTGAGTTGTGAGAGTTCTTTATATATTATGGATAATAAGACTTTGTCAGATATATGACTTGCAAATATTTTTTCCCAGTTAGTGGGTTGTTTTTTTTGTTTCAATCCTGTTTTCATTTGCCTTGAAGAAGCTCTTTAGTCCGATGAAGTCCCATTTGTTTATTCTTTCTATTGTTTCCCTTGTCTGAGAAGACATGGTGTCCAAAAAGATCCTTTTAATACTGATGTCAAAGAGTGTACTGCCTACATTTTCTTCGAGAAGCCTTATGGTTTCAGGTCTCACCTTTAGGTCTTTGATCCATTTTGAGGTTATTTTGGTGAATGGTGAAAAAGAATGGTCAATTTTCACTCTTTTACATATGGCTTTCCAGTTTTCCCAGCACCATTTGTTGAAAAGACTTTCTTTTCTCCATTGTATGCCCTCGGCTCCTTTGTTGAAGATAAGCTGTCCATAGATGTGTGGTTTTATTTCTGGGCTTTCAATTCTGTTCCATTGATCTGTGCACCTGTTTTTGTACCAGAACCATGCTGTTTTGATTACTGTAGCTTTGTAGTATGTTTTGAAGTCAGGGATTGTGATGCCTCCTGTTTTGTTCTTTTTTCTCAGGATTGTTTTAGCAATTCGGGGTCTTTTGTTGCCCCATATGAATTTTAGGATTCTTTGTTCTAATTCTGTAAAGAATGTCATTGGGATTCTGATTGGGATGGCGTTGAATCTGTAGATTGCTTTAGGTAGAACGGACATTTTAACTATGTTTCTTCTTCCAATCCATGTACATGGAATGTCTTTCTATCTCCTTATGTCGTCATCCAATTCTCTCAGAAAGGCTTTGTAATTTTCACTATACAGGTCCTTCACTTCCTTAGTTAAATTTACCCCAAGGTATTTTATTCTTTTTGTTGTGATTGTGAATGGTATTGTGTTCTTGAGTTCTTTTTCTGTTAGTTTGTTATTGGAATATAGAAATGCTACTGATTTATGCAAATTGATTTTATACCCTGCAACTTTGCTGTAGTTGTTGATTACTTCTAAGAGTTTTCCAATGGATTCTTTGAGGTTTTCTAGATATAAGATCATGTCGTCTGCAAACAGCGAGAGTTTCACTTCTTCCCTCCCTATTTGGATTCCTTTTATTCCTTTTTCTTGACTGATTGCTCTGGCCAGGACCTCCAGTACTATGTTACGTAAGAGTGGTGATAGAGGGCATCCTTGCCTCGTTCCTGTTTTCAGGGGGATGGTGCTCAGTTTTTGGCCACTGAGTATGATGTTGGCTGTGGGTGTGTTATATATGGCCTTTATTATGTCGAGGGAGTTCCCTTCTATGCCCATTTTGTTCAGAGTTTTTTATCATAAACGGCTATTGGATCTTGTCAAATGCTTTCTCTGCATCTATTGAGATGATTATGTGGTTTTTATTCCCCAGTTTGTTGATGTGGTGTGTCACGTTGACACATTTGTGGATGTTGAACCACCCCTGTGTCCCTGGTATGAATCCCACCTGATCATGATGTATGATCCTTTTGATGAATTGCTGAATTCTGGTTGCCCAAACTGTGTTGAGAATTTTGCATCTATGTTCATCAGTGATATTGGCCTATCGTTCTCTTTTTTTGTGGTGTCCTTGTCAGACTTTGGTATCAACGTAATGTTGGCCTCGTAGAATGTGATAGGAGGTGTTCCATCCTCCCTAATTTTTTGGAATAGCTTGAAAAGGATACGTATTAAATCCTCTCTGAAAGTTTGGTAGAATTCCCCAGGAAAGCCATCTGGTCCTGGGTTTTATTCTTTGTGATGTTTTTGATGGCTGTTTCAATCTCTTTCCTTGTGATTGGTCTGTTCAAATTGTCTGCTTCTTCTTGAGTGAGCTTTGGGAGATTGCAGGAGTCCCGGAATTTATCCATTTCCTCTAGGTTATCCATTCTGGTGGCATAGAGTATTCTCTTATATTCTGTTGTATTTCTGCAGAGTCTGTTGTTACTTCACCTCTTTCATTTCTGATTTTGTTTATTTCAGCTTTCTACCTTTTTTTCTTTGTAAGTCTGGCTAGGGCTTTGTCAATTTTCTTTATCTTCTCAAAGAACCAGCTTTTTATTTCATTGATCCTTTCTACTGCCTTTTTCGTTTCAATAGTATTTATTTCTGCTCTGATTTTTATTAGTTCTCTCCTTCTGCTGACTTTGGGCTTTATTTGTTCTTCTTTCTCTAGTTCAGTTAGGTGTCATTTAAGATTGCTTATTTGGGATTTTTCTTGTTTGTTAAGATGTGCCTGTATTGGGATGAATTTTCCTCTTAATACAGCTTTGGCTGTATCCCATCTGAGTTGGTATGGCATGTCATCATTTTCATTTGTCTCCAGGGATTTTTTGATTTCTTCTTTAATTTCTTCAAGGATCCATCGCTTGTTCAGTAGTGTGTTGTTTAGTCTCCACATCTTTGTGCCTTTCTCAGCTTTTTTCTTGTAATGAACTTCTAGCCTTATAGCATTATGATCGGAGAAGATGCTTGTTATTACTTCAATTTTTTTAAACTTGTAGAGGCTTGCCTTGTTTCCCAACATATGGTCTATCCTTGAGAATGTTCCATGTGCACTTGAGAAGAATGTGTATTCTGCTGTTTTAGGATGAAGTGATCTATGTATGTCTATTAAGTCCAATGATTTTAGTTTTTCATTTAGCTCCAGGATTTCCTTGTTGATTTTCTGTCTGGATGATCTGTCCATGGATGTGAGTGCAATATTGAGATCCCCCACTATTATTGTGTTATTTTTAACATCTTCCTTTAGGTCTGTTAATAGTTGCTTGATGAACCTTGGGGCTCCTACGTTGGGTGCATAGATATTTATAAGCGCTATTTCTTCTTGATGAAGTGTCCCTTTGATCATTATATATTGTCCCTCTGTGTCTCTCTTTACCTGTCTTATTTTGAAATCCGCTTTGTCTGAGATAAGAATTGCAACACCTGCTTTTTTTTGCTTGCTATTAGCTTGAAGTATTGTCTTCCACCCCTTCACTCGGAGCCTGTGTTTGTCCTTGGGGCTGAGGTGTGTTTCCTGGAGGCAACAAATTGTTGGATCTTGTTCTTTAATCCATTTTGGCTCTCTGTGTCTTTTTATTGGAGAGTTCAATCCGTTTACATTGAGAGTGATCATTGATGCATGTGGACTTAATGCTGTCAATCTGTCCCTCATTATCTGGTTTTCCTGGGTTTCTCTTCCTGTGTGCTTTAGCCTACCCATTTAATACTGCAATTTCTTATGCTGGGTTTCTTAGATTTTTTCTTATTTACGTTTTGTGGCTCTGTTCTGTTTTTCAGTCTAGTGGCTACCCTGAAGTTTGTGTTTAGAATCTCATGTATAATAAAGTTTATTCTCTGGTGGTCTCTTACTTACTTGGCCTAGACTGATTTAGTCCCTTTGCTCTTCCCCTCCTCAATTATTATTTTCATTACTTGGCCTAGACTGATTTAGTCCCTTTGCTCTTCCCCTCCTCAATTATTATTTTCATTTCTTGTTCCAACTCATGTTATGAGTTTGTAGTTAGAGTGATAAGATTGTCTTTGCTTTGGTAGTTTCCCTCCCTTTATCCTAATGCTATGGTTGAATATTTGCTCTCCTTTTATGGTTCTATCTATCTGTCTCCCTGCTCTGTGGTTTGTGACCCCTTTCTCCCTTTTTTCTTTTTTCAGGTATGAGAGCCTTCTTGAGGATTTCTTGTAGTGGAGGACTTTTGGTTACAGATTCTCTTAACTTTTGTTTGTCTGGAAAAGATTTAATATCTCCCTCATATCTGAAGGATATTCTTGCTGGATAGCGTATTCTTGGCTGAAGATTTTTATCGTTTAAAGTTTTGAATATGACACTCCATTCTCTCCCAGCTCGTAAGGTTTCTGTAGGGAAATCCGCCAAAAGTCTGATAGGAGTTCCTTTGTAGGTTATTTTCTTCTGTCTTGCTGCCCTGAGTATTCTTTCTTTATCTTTCATTTTTGCCATATGTAATACTATATGCCTTGCAGTAGGTCTTTTTACATTGACAAATCTAGGAGATCTGAAAACTTCCTCCACACACATTTCTCCCTCAATCCCTAGATTTGGGAAGTTCTCTTCTAGAATTTCATTAAGCACACTTTCTGCTCCATTTTCCTTTTCCACGTTCTCGGGATTCCTATGATCCTTAACTTCTTTATCCTCATTGAATCCACTGTCTCTCAGAGATTTTCCTCATTTTTTAAAATTCTTACTTCTCTTTCTTCCTCTGTCTGGAGCCGTTCAGCTGGTCTATCTTCAATTATGCTAATTTTCTCCTCTATGGTGTCTACACGGGCATTCAGGAAATCCGTATTCTGTTTTATCTGGTCCATTGTGTTTTTCATCTCTAGTAATTCTGTCTGATTCTTCTTTATAATTTCATTCTCTTTTGTGAAGTAACTCCAGAACTCGTTAGCTTGTTTCTCTTATCTTTCTCTGTACCTCATTGAGTTTATTTGATTATAGCTACTCTGAACTCATTTTCACTTAGTTTACCAATTTCCAAGTCCTCAGGACTCAATTCTATGTTTTTATTGTTTTCCTTTTGCTCTGGAGCTTTTATAAATTGCTGGATGGTAGAGGAGCGGTTTTTTCACATGGTGGTAGAATGCAGTTGCAGTTACAGCCTGTTGTCACTAAATGGGAATTGAGACCCACGTGTTCTGAGCTCTCTGCCTTTGGGCAGGATGGCGGTGCCCAGCGCGGTTTGCCGGGAGGGAGGAGCTGTTTTTCTCGCATGCCGATCTGCATTCGGATCAGTTCTGTTCTCTGGTCTTCCGGGGCCCTAGGTTTATGCGGTCCCCATGCACGGAAGCTTTCTCCCATCAGCGGGTCTCCACTGTCCCGGCGGCGGGAGTCCTGGACAATCCCCAGTCGTGCAGCCCTTCCCCTGCTCCTTCCCGCACCCGCGGCAGCGATCCCAGTCTCTAGGGGAGGGAGCAAAGTTCTCTCCTACCCCGTTCCACCTCCTCCGAGGTCTGCTGCAGGGTCTCCGTCCTCCGTGTTTTTGGTACTGTAGGTCTCTGACATCCTGGCGTTAGGTTTATTAGCTGAAATTCCGTTTTTTTCCAGTCCTCTGTTGTAGTGTGGAGGGGAGAGAGTCCCGAGTCAGCTCACCCCATCATTTTGCTCCGTCCAGTCCCCTCATCTGGCTGCCTTTTGATAGTAAACTTCTTTCCTTGACACAAGCCTGGTGTTTCATCTTTTTTCCTTATTGGCCCTACAGTGTGGCAGGTCAACAAGCCTGTTTTTGGGCTTGTTAACCAATATGAACAAGCTTTCAGTAATTTGGGTACCCCTGCAAGGTGGGGAATAGCACACTCGAATTCAAGTGCATGGCCCAACACAAAGAATGACAATCAATTGGCTTCTGGAAATATTTTATTTCTCGGTTTAAAACACTCACGTCAATTGGCAGCAGTTGTGGCACACATTTTACATAAGGAGTAGTCTGTGTTTTCACTGTACACTAATACATCATCTCCTGAATTTAATTATCAGTGGAGTCTTCCTGGAATAATTATGGGGACCCATGCACTTATCTACCTCACCCCAATAGAGATTCTGACCTCCTCCATTCTGACAGAGCTACTCTAACAAGTTAACCTGCCTTGGCATCAACACGTGGTTTCTATGCTCCCTTCATTTGTGACTGAAGGTTATTGCTAGAAGCTCCAGACCAGAGACTGGAGCTTCTGGAACATCAGAGAAGGACAGCCTGAGAAGGGGATATAGGGAAGAGACACCTTTTTATACCCTTCTTCGAAGAAGCTGACATGACCATCAGTGCAGACAACCAGGGACCTGACACTCAGGACTCCAGGACTACAAGGGCTGGGAAGAGATGACTTCAGGAATGTAGATTGTGGAGCCAGGGTTGACAGAATGAGAACTCATGCCATGTGGCTGAATAACACTGATGAGAGAAATCTGAGTGTGGCTATGCTTTTCAGAATTTGTGGCTATTTGTCTCAGAATATTGCTGATCAGTTTTAATGTTTTCTTTTCTGATGAGCATACAATAAGCTCCTTTTTTATGCTGTGTGTTCCATCTCCAAAGTCTGACTTTCCCAGGCTATGACCATGACTATGACAATGGTCAAACTTACCTGATTGTTGGTTTTTCATTTCAATCTTTCCTTGTCTGACATATTGATCCAAAATATTTGAAAACAACAACCCAGTTTTAAAGAGCAAAAATATTTCTTTCACCTGGGCACACCCTGCATACTATCCTACATATGTAGGAGCTGCAGGTGGCCCTACCTATGATCACTGTGAGTCTGAATATGGAAAACTGTGAATATATTTTACCAGCTCATTAACTCTCAGGAAAATTTTAAAATGATGCCCTAATAATTGGAATTCAGAGGAGCGCTTTTACATAAATTTAAGCCTGGGAAAATTCCAGCTGGCCCAGGAACATTCTATGAAACTTTTAAAGAAAAGAATAGGCAAAATCACCCAAGCTGTACAGATAATAGAAAAAAAGAATTAACAACAACGAGGAATCTCTATGGAACCTGTGGGACAACATCAAGCACACTAACATTCCTATTTTATGTGTCCTAGAAGGGGAAGAGAGAGACAAAGGGGCAGAGGATTTATTACAAGAAATAATAGCTTACAAGTTTCCTAAAGTAAGGAAGGAAATGGACATCTAGGTGCACAGAGATCACCAAGCAAAAGAAGCCCAGAGAGGCTCACACTAAGATACATTACAATTAAAATGTGAAGAATTAAAGATAAAGAGAGACTCCTAAAAGCTGCATGGGAAAGGTAACAAGTGACATACACAGGAAATCCCATAAGGCTATCAGCTGACTTCTAAGCACAAATATTACAGGCTACAAGGGAGTGCCACATTCTATTTAAAGTGCCAAAAGGAAAAAACCTACAGCCAAGAATACTCTACTTGGTAAGGTTATCGTTCAGAATGAAAGGAGAGAGAGTTTCCCAGACAAGCAAAAATTAAGGGAGTTTATCACCAAGAAACAAGTCCTACAAAAAATGTTAGAGGGACTTCTTTAACTCAGAAAGAGAAGACCACAGATAGGAATAAGAAATTTATCCAAAAAAAAAAAAGCAATAAAATCACTGGTAAAGGCAGAAATATGGTCAAGGTAGCTGATCAATCACCTGTGAAGATAATAAGAAGGGCAAAAGACAAAAGTACGAAAATTACTATTTCTATGCTAAAAGAGTAATGGATAGGCACTGGCCCCGTGGCCGACTGGTTAGGTTCGCGTGCTCCACTGCAGGCGGCCCAGTGTTTCGTTGGTTCGAATCCTGGGCGTGGACATGGCACTGCTCATCAAACCACGCTGAGGCAGCATCCCACATGCCACAACTAGGAGGACCCACAACGAAAAATATACAACTATGTTCTGGGGAGGTTAGGGGGAGAAAAAGGGAAAAAAAAATTTAAAAAATCTTTAAAAAAAAAGAGGAATGGATACAGATGCACAAAAAAAGAGGTTAGGTATGATATCAAAAGCATGAAATGTTTTTGGAAACATGGAGGAGCAGAGTAAAAGAGTAGAGTTTTTAGAAGAGGTCAAACTAAAGAGATCATCAGCTTCAGATAAATTGCTATATACCTAAGATGCTATCTATGAACTTCATGATCATCAGAAACCAGGAACCAATAGAATCAGAAACAGAAAATTAAGAGACAGAAATCCAAACATAATACTAACAAAGGCAGCAAGACTTCAAGAGGCAACAAGAGAAGAAGAAAGGAACGGAAAAGAACTGCTACAACAGCCAGAAAAAAGTAACAAAATGGCAAGTACATACTTATCAATAGCTACTTTCAATGTCAATGGACTAAATGCTCCAATCAAAAGGCATAGGGTGGCCTAGAGGACAACAAAACATGACCCATATATGTGCTACCTACAAGAGAGACACTTCAGACCTAACCACACTCACAAACTGAAAGTGAAGGGATGGAAAATGTTCCTAAGTGCAAATAGCAAGGAAAGAAAGTTGGGCTAACGATAGGAATATCAGAGAAAACAGTCTTTCAAACCAAAATGGTCCCAAGAGACAAAGCAGGTCACCACATAATGATAAAGGGAAAAACCCAAGAAGAGGATATAACACTTGTAAATATCTATGCACTCAAAACAGGAGCACCTAAATATGAAATCCATTCACAGAAATGAAAGGAGAATGAGACAGCAACACAGTAAATAAGAGGGGGCTCCAACATGACTATAGCAATGGACAGGTCATCCAAACAGAAGAACAACAGGGAAACAGTGCTGTTCAACAACACTACAGACCAGGTGGAGTAGTAGACGCACACAGAACATTCTATCCAAAAACCACAGAACACACATTCTTTTTAAATGCACATGGACCATTCTCCAGGACTTATCGCATATTAGGCTGCAAACAAGACTCAACAAATTTCAGAAGACTGAAATGATACCAAGCACCTTTTCTGATCACAACAGCATGAAACCAGAAATCAACTACAGGCAGAAAATCAGAAAAGACACAAATATGTGGAGACTAAACAAAATGCTGCTGAACAACGATTGGGTCAATGAAAAAATCAAAGGAGAAATAAAAAAATACCGGGGGACAAATGAAAGTAAAACATGACAAGCAAAATTTATAGGATACAGGGGCTGGCCCCATGGCCAAGTGGGTAAGTTTGCACGCTCGCTGCAGGCGGCCGAGTGTTTCGTTGGTTCGAATCCTGGGCATGGACATGGCACTGCTCATCAAACCATGCTGAGCCAGCGTCCCACATGCCACGACCAGAAGGACCCACAACAAAGAATATACAACTATGTACTGGCAGGCATTTGGGGAGGAAAAGGAAAAGAATAAAAATCTTTTAAAAAAATGTATAGAATACAGCAAAAGTAGTTGTAAGAGAGAAGTTTATAGCAATACAGCCCTACCTCAACAAACAAGAAAAATCTCAAATACACCATCTAACAGAGCACCCAAAGGAAATGGAAAAAGAAGAACCAGGCTCAAAGTCAGCAGAAGGAATGAAATAATAAATTCAGACCAGAAATAAATGAAATATAGAAGAAAAAACAGTAGGAAAAAAATCAATGAAATCCAGAGCTGGTTCTTTGAAAAGATAAACAAGATTGACACAGCTCTAAATAGACTCACCAAGGAAAAAAGAGAGAAGGCTCAAATAAAAAAAATCAGAACTGAAAGAGGAAAAATTACGACAGACACCTCGGAAATACAAAAGATTATGAGAGGGTACTATGAAAATCTATATGCCAACAAATTGGATAATCTAGAAGAAACGAGTTGATTCTTAGAATCTTACAACCTTCCAAAAGTGAATCAAGAAAAATTAGAGGATTGGAATAGACCAACACGAGCGAGGAGATCAAAACAGTCATCAAAATCCTCCCCAAAAAGAAAAGTCCAGGACCAGATGGCTTCCCTAGTGAATTCTCCCAAATATTCAAAGAAGACTTAATACCCATCTTTCTCAAACTCTTCCGAAAAACTGAAGAGGAGGGGGCGCTTCCTAACTCATTCTATGATGCCAACATTACCCTGATACCAAAACCAGACAAGGGCAACCCCAAAGAAAGAAAATGAAAAGCCAGTATCACTGATGAAACCCATGCAAAAATCCTCAACAAAATACTAGTAAACCAAATACAACAATACATTAAAAAAATCATACCCCATGATCAAGTGGGATTTATTCCAGGGATGCAGTACAGCTCAACATCTGCAAATCAATCAACGTGATACATCACATTATCAAAGTGAAGGATAAAAATCACATGATCATGTCTGTGAGGCAGAGAAAGCATTTGACAAGATACAGCATCCATTGATGACAAAAACTCTTAACGAAATGTGGATCGAAGGAAAGTACTCATCAGAATAAAGGCCATACATGTCAAACTCACAGCTAATGTCATTCTCAATGGAGAAAAACTGAAAACTATCGCTGTGAGAACAGGACCCAGACAAAGATGCCCACTGTCACTACTCTTATTTAATATACCATTGGAAGTCTCAGCCAGAGCAATCAGGCAAGAAAAAGAAATAAAAGGAGAGGATAGGAAGGAAGGAAGTGAAGTTGGAAAGGAAGAAGTGAAACTGTCACTATCTGCAGATGACATGATTTCACTTATAGAAAACCCTAAAGAATCCACCAAAAAAGTTTTAGAAACAATAAATGAATACGGTAAAGTGGCAGGAAACAAAATCAGCATACAAAAATCAGATGCATTTCTATATACGAACAATGAAGTAGCAGAAAGAGAAATTAAGAATACAATTGAAACTAAAAGAATAAAATACATAGGAAGAAGGTGAACAAAAACTTAACTCCAAATGAGTGAAAGACTCGAATGTAAGACATGAAACCATAAAACTGCAAGAAGAAAGTATAAGCAGTAGACTCTTTGACATTGGTCTTCACAGTATCTTTTGGAATACCACGTCTACTCGAGCAAGGGAAACAAAGGGAAAAATTAAAATGGGACTGCTTCAGACTAAAAGTCTCTGCAAGGCAAAGGAAACCACGAGCAAAATGAAAAGATGACCTGACAACTGGGAGAAAACATTTGCAAATCATCTATCTGACAAGAGTTTAGTCTAGAAAATATATCAAGAATACGTACAAGCCCTCAAAAACACACAAGCAACCTGATCAAAAATTGGGCAGAGGATGTGAACATTTTTCAAGGAAGATACACAGATGACCAGCAGACAGGAAAAGATGTTCAACATCACTACTTAGGACAGAAATGCAAATCAAACTACAATCAGATATCACCGTACCCTGGTCCAAAAGGCTATAATTACCAAGACAAAAAGGAATAAATGTTGGAGAGGATGTGGAGAAAAGGGAATCCTCATGCACTGCTGGTGGGATTGCAAACTGGTGCAGCCACTATGGAAAAGAGCATGAAGATTTCCCAAAGAATTAAAAATAGAAATACCATCTTACCCAGCAGTCCCACTACAGGGTGTTTATCCAAAGAACATGAAATCAACGTTCCAAAGAGATTTAGGCACCCTGATGTTCATTACAGCATTACTCACAAGAGGGACGACGTGAAGCGATCCAAGTACCCTTCTAAAGATGAATGGATGAAGACAACGAGGTGTGTATATACAACGGACTACGACTCAGCCGCATAAAAGAGACAATCATCCCATTTGCCACAACATGGATGGACCTTCAGGGTATGACAGTAAGCGAAATAAGACACACAGAGAAAGACAAATATTGGATGATTTCACTCATCTGTGGAAGATCAACAAACACATGGATAAAAAGAACACATTAGTGGTGACCAGAGGGGAAGGGGGCTGGAAGGGAACAAAAGGGGTAGAAGGGCACATGTAGACGGTGACAGTTAAAAATTAGAGTAGTGGTGGTGAGCACGGTGAAGCGTATACAGAAACTGATACATAGTAACGGACGCTCGGAATCACACAATGTTATAAACCATTATGAACTCAATAAAATAATTGAAAACTTAGTAAAACTAGATACCCTGGAGGCTGGTTAGACACACAAAGTGCCTTGATTGAGTCCCTTTACTTATCATGGCAAATGATTATTTTCAAAGTTTCCATCAGAATGAGTCCTCTTTCGTAACTGCATAAATCACACCAGTTATGAGGGCCATGACTGAAGTGTCACTTTCAGAAGGAAATTTCATTTATTAGCTATGACTAGCTCACAACTATGGAACCAGCACCATCCTTCAGAAGTGGAAAAATCCTAAATTTTCCTCCTAGGAAAACGGTAGCTGCCCCCTGGCTTACTTGAGAACACCTCTCCCCCATCAGTGGGCGAAGGACCTCGAGGGGCGTGTGTGGGAATCAAGGGCAGGTTAGCATGAATGGGGAGGAGCTGGAAAGGGAAGGCGGGGGCAGCTCGGCTGAGGCCTCCAGCCTGGCATGAGAGAATCTCTGGGGGTGGGGGCAGCGCTCAGGGAGAGGGTGTGGGGGTGTCAGAGGAAGGGGTGGGCTAGGGCCCTCTTAGCCCTCGAGGGGTGGAGGAGGCTGAATGAAGGGGATTTCCTAAAGAAATCCTAGAACTCTCTGGTGGGAGGGACCACAAAGAGCCAGAATCAGCATCCCAGAGCAGGAGGGGTCATGGCCACCTATCAGCGTCAGAGGAAAGTTACGTCCTTGCCCGGTGGGGAAACTGAGACACAGGCTGTTGGGGGACATGACTGACACGTGGCTGAGGACTTGGAAGGCCTGGCCTGAGGCTGGGTGAGTCCCCCTTATAGCAGGAGGCAGGGAAGCAGTCGATGCCATCCTGATGACCAGGCACCCGGCTCTGAACCAGGCAGGGCAGTGGAGGGATGGGCAGCAGGGCAGGGCGGGACTAGGGGTCCCAGACCCTGGGGGACCCTGGGCTTCTCAGCCTCCTGCAGAGCACGGCCTCCAGCAGCTGAGACTCCTACAGCCAGCCCTTTCATGAACATCAACCTCCCGGCCCTGTCCCAGGGTCCTGGATCCTCTTCACATGGAGCTCAGGCACAGACACCCCCAGGACACCTTTTGGGAGTGGGCCTGAGCACCTCTTCTCTGTGGTGGGCAGCCTGGGCTGCGCTGTGCCTCGGAACACACACACAGGAGGCCCACACAGATTTGGGCACCACACATACACCTGGGGTCGGGGGCTCAAAACGTCTCGTGTCCTCCCTGTGTCTCATGCGCCCATGGACTTCGGGCTTCCCAGACAGATGAGGCTGCTTTAGCAGGACTCAGAAATGCAGGCCCCCAGAAGTTTCAATGTGGCAACAGAAGCCATTTAAAGAGACCACGATTGGGCTGCCTTTCTGTATGTCAGGAAGATCCTACAGCCCTCCCCAGAACCCAGGGTCAACCCTGAGGTCAGCAGGATGAGAGCTGAGAAAATGCTTGCACCCCAAGGGAGCTTCAGACCGGGGAGACCCTGACCCCAAAGCAAAGGGGACACGGGAGAGCTGGAGTCCCTGGGGTTCAGGCCAGAGAGCCAGAACAAGAGGCATGGGTGAGGCTGGGCCAGACACAGAGGGGACCAAGTCCACCACGGTCAGGGTGGGAGAGGAGGGAGGGGCAGCCTGCGGGGGGACTCATTGTGTAGAGACCTGGAGCCACGTCCTGCACAGAGGTCACCCACCTCCCCAGGTGGGGCTGACGCTCCCCAAGGATGAGCTCCTGCCCCAACACACAAGCACGGGCATGCACACACAGCACACACACCTCCACGGGCCCTGGGCTGTTGGTCTGGCCCTCTGGCGACATCGTTCCTTCTTACCCTCCCCTGCTCCCGATTTCCCCTGAGTGCAGGGTGCCAGGAAGCAGTGTGGTGGTGCCCATCCTCATCTCTTGAGGAGGCAGTTCTGAAACTCCAGGGTGGCAGGATCACACGGGCACCAGACGAAAACCCAGATTCAGATTCCCGCCCTCCCCCACCCAGAGATGCAGAGTCGGTGACCTGGGGCCCTGGAATTCTGAGAAGGTGGCCCTTGGAGGAACACTGGGTGGTCTGTTAGCTGTGTGATGGAGAAAATGATCATCATCATACTGGCTGCTTTCAGTGTGTCCCTACTGTGCGCCTCGTGTTTGCATGAACCACCTCATTTCATCCACTGACTACCTTCCAGGAACATGCCGTTATTTCCCATGAGCAGGGTCACACGCTGGCCACTAGAGGAGCCACAGTTTGATGTACTGCCCTCTCCCTGCCCCCTAAGGCCAGCAGAGGCACAGAGCCTAGGGCACCCCGACAAGGACAGGACGTGAAACAGCGTCTGACTCCTCAACAGGAGGGAGTGACCAGGGTGAGAACGGCTCGGAGCAAAGATGCAGGGTGGACTGTGATGGGCAACATGCGCACTCCACCTCCCAGGGATGAGGCCGCCGGAGGGCCCCCTCCTCGCCTGAGGGCCAGCCCCAAGCTACCCAGGAGGCTCCTATGCTGCACTGCCAGAGCAGGCCACTCTGGGGGGATTCCTGGGCAGCGCGCGCCCTCTTCAGGAAGACAGGGGAGCTGCAGGGTGGAGGCCAGGACTTTCCTGGGAGGACATCCAGGCACTGCTGGGTTTTCTTTTCCATCATCTCCAGCTCTGCTGTGGTTGTTAGGGTTGCCCATTTTAAGGATGACAGAAATGTTGCGTGTCTTGCCCAAGGTCGCAAAGCCAGCCAGTATTGGACCTTGGTCCCTCCTCCCAGGGTCTTTGTCTCAGCCCCCAGAATGCCCCATGTCCCCCAGCTCCGTGGAATCTGGGACAGACCAAGCTCTAAGTCAGTTGGAGGAGGCAGGCAAAGGGTATTTAATGGGCTTTCGAGGGATCCAGGCACTCCCACCAGCGGAGTAGGCAGGGACAGGGCACGGAGAGCCTCCACGCGGGATAGAGGAGTGAGGTTCAGGTGTCGAGGCTCCTGGCATCTCCAGGGGCAAAATGGCGAGAGCAGACCAAGGCTGATTTGCGGCCTCATGCAGCAGGGGCAGCACTGGGCCAGCCGGCGTGGACCTAAATGCAGAGTGGACGATGCGGGCTGTCCCCAAGGGCCCACCCTGTAGCGCATGGCCCACCAGCTGGGGAGGAAGACTCTGTCCAAGATGCCACCCCCCACACACAGAGCATGGGTGTGGGCTGCCACCACAGAATGCCACTGCAGGGGCCCTTGGGCGCGGGCTTGGGAATTACCTACCCCCACTTCATTCCTGATGGTCCACTTCCACACGGTTCATACACTCAGCTCCAGATTAAAAGTTGCCTTGAAAGAAAGGAATCAGTCCCCCCAAATGAGAAACCACTGGACCACCTTCAGTCCTAATCTGGACACTGAGGCCCAGAAAGGGGAAGTGACTGGGCCAAGGCCAACCAGCAAGGTTGTGGTGTGGTCTTTTCCCTTTGTGTCTCCAGGATCCGCCCGATGATTCTGGAGGCCTGTGACTCTACTTCCAGCGCTCCTGGGGACTACAAGCCCCCTCCCTCGAGCTCTCAGTGCTCCAGCTTCAGGGCCACTGTACCATGCGGGAGCTTCCCCCCACATCCGCACAATCTGGAGATGCCCATTCCCAACACCACAGGCACAGGCAGCTGCACTTGTACATGCACACACACACACACGCACACACGCGCACACAAACAAACCGACACCTCACCTCCTGGAGATCTGCAGGATCTCGACTCCCTGGGGGAGCCCGTCCCGGTGTGTAGAGACCGCAAGTTTGGACGTGGGGGCGAGCACCTGGCCCGGGGACAGCTGGAGGACTGGGCCCAGAGGGGCCTCTCGAGCAGTGCAGGGTCTGCATGGGCACCCAGTCAGGCCCCACCGCGCTCTGTAGCCCAACGGCTTCGGCCATGTACCTGGGGAGCACAAGCCAGATGGAAGGGGTCGCAACCCTCCAGGCCTGGTCCCCCTCAGCTTGGGGAGCACAAAGCACCAGCTCGTCCGTGCAGGGAGCTGGGGCCCGTCGCATCCAGGCTGCCGGGCCCTCTGCCCCATTTCTCGGATGAGAATCCCAGCTTCACCCCACCAGCCTCAGGGTCACCATTTGGGACTCTGCTGTGCCAACTCACTTGGGTCCTCGTGGCGCAAAAATTGTGAAACACCAGTTTCTAGCACAGCCAAGGTCGAAAGGGTTGTTTAGATGCAGGTATTGGTACTGGAGGGGGCAAGGGGAGGAAGAAGAGCTCAGATCCAGCAGGACTGGGACGGCCACCACCACTCCCCACCCTGAGCCCGTCAGCTCAGCCCAGGGCTGCAGCAAGACCCCAAGGGACAGAAGCCGCGAGTGTCAGCCAAGGCCTCCCCCAACCCACCTCCGAGTAGCTCTCTGCAGGCCACCCCTGGCGCTGCACCCCGTCTCCTGCCGTCTCAGGGATCCTCCCCTCACCCGGCACCCCCTTGGCAGCCTCCTCCCCTCTCTGCCTCCTTTGGCCACACACATCCTCCTGCCGCCTCTTTCCAAACACACTATCACATCGACCGTTTGCTACGAAACTGCGCCAAAGACACGTCCACCCGCCGATGCCCCTTCTCTGCTGTCCCAGCTCTCAGTTTTTCTACACTTGTGCCTTCACTGAATTTCACTCTCTGGAAGGGCAGTTGGTTGGGGCCCAATCATACTTCCCTAACCACACTCACATGGCCCTGGACATCTGGGCTCCACGTCCTGAGCACCTAGTGCAGGAAAGGTGAGGCCCAAAGGTCAAGTCCTTGCCTGGACACTGCTGACCAGGCTCTGCTCCTCCCTGCCCTCCACCCATCGGCCTAGCTCCGACCTCCTCCGCAGGGCAGGCCCAGTCTCACCCCGAATACAAGAGCCCCGGCTACAAAATGTCTGTCATGACCAAAAGTGGCCAGGAGCACCTCTGCTCACCGCCAGCTCGCCTTGAGCCCTGCCCCTGTCACAAAGACGTTGATCTTCACAACTATTCTCCTCCAAAAGGAGCCAGGACTCCATGCAGGACAGCTGAGCCCTGGGGCAGGAAAAGTCAAGAGGGCTCCAGAAGTTCCCATGGTTGCCATATAGCAACACTAAGCACTGTGAGAGTTTGAGTCCTGCCTTCTTGAAGGTGATGAAAGCATTTAAGGGACACTAAATGGTGAACAGAGTTAGGGGAAATTTACTATCAGAATTTCAAATGTAGAGCAATCCATTTTGATGTCTGAGATGTATATGCAGCAGAGGAGAACGTTGCTTGCTCGGTGCTTAAAGGAGTGATAACTGTTGGATGGATTCACGAGGACTGACTAAGAGCTAGCGGACCTGCCCCTTCCCACAGGGGACCAATCAGCCGTGAATGGAACCCACAGCTCCGAGCTCCCACACTGTCCTCTCTCACTGGCTCCAGCCCTGTGTCTCCTGCCCCAACTGTGAGTCTCAAATGTCCTCACGGTCCGCAGGACCAAAACCAAGGTGGGCATCTCGTTGCCCCATCTCCTGCCACCTCCCTGCGGCCTCTGCTCTGGCGCCTTCTTCCCCAGGGCTTAGCGCTCCAGGATTCTCTCTCTCTCTCCCCTTCCATCCCAGAGCCTTATGCACTCCTTTGTCTGCAGTTTCACTCGTTAGCTTACAAATATTTGGGGCCTCAACAACCTTCCAGACATCAGTGGGGACTGAGGACACCCCACAAACAATAGAGCCAACTGTGACCTGCAGGGAGAGGAGGGCAGCTGGGGAGGGAGAGCAGCAGAGAGAGGGGATGAGAGCGAAGAGCAGGCAAACCAGGCCAAGACTCCAGGGTGCAGGCAGAGGAGCAGCAGCCAGGAAAGCAGGGGGAGCCGGGCCTGAGGGGCCGGGGACGGCCACGGCAGGCGCCCTCAGCCTCAGGTGGGGCTGAGTGCAGCCCGGAAACTTCCATCTGAGGACCGCACACTAGATTTGGCCACCTGGAGGGCGCAGAATCAGCGTGACAGTGAGGACAGAGGCTGAAGTGGGCTGAGGAAGGTGCAGAATGGCACTCATGAGCACAGACAACCCTCTCAGGAACTACGGCTGTGCTGAGGGGAGAGTAGGACATGTGGAGCGGAGGACGGTGATGTGATTGGAGGTTTGCTTTGTTTTGAAGATGAGAGAGACGTGAACATGCGTAAACGATGATGGGAAGGAACAGTAACAATAACGACGACGTATAGGACACTTACTTATATCAGCCGCTGTGCTACGTGTCTTACCCAAAGTAACCCACGCGACCTCCTTTTACAGATGGGGAAACTGAGGCACCAGGTGAATAAGTCACATGCCCAAACTCTCCCTGCTGCTATGCTGTGCAGCCGTGATTTCAATTTACGTGGACTGGCTCCAGAGCCCTTGCTATATCAACCACTAAGCAAGCGGCCCAGCAGAAGTGGTGGTCAGGGGAGGCAGGTGGGAAGGAAATGAAGTGGAGGTGTGTGAGGAACACCTGAGTGGGTTCTGCAGGTGATGGGGAAGAGTGCCTGGTGAATGTCAAAGAGAAGACCACATTTCCGTTTCTCAAGGCTGGAGAGCCTGGATGGGAGACCCCCATTCTGAAGCAGTGGAGGGAGGGCAGGCCTATGGCCTGACCGAGGACTGAAGAAGCACAGGATGTGCGAAGGGACAGTGCTGCCCAAGAGAGGCTGAAATGATGGACTGAATCTGGAGAGGGAAGACAGGCAGACCACAGGGGGCTGGTGAGTAAGGGCTGAGCAGAGGAGGCACAGGTGAGCTGGCAAACAAATATGGGTGGATGGAGGGGATGGAGTGGTGACTGGAAGGATGAGAGGTGGTGGGCAGAGAGGATTCCTCCATCCTTTCAGCTGTCTCAATGTCACCAGGCCCCCCCCTCACCAACGTGGCCCACTACAGTCTTTCTAAAACCGCATGGAGTCAGGCCATAGTCCTGCCGCAGGAAACCCACGGCAAGGATGTTCACTTTGACCCCTCCAACTCAACACCGGACCAGCGGTCCAAGACATTGTAGTCAGAAAAGGAAAAAATAAAGACATGCTTATCGGAAAGGAAGAAATGAAACTCCTCTAACCCACAGATCACATGTTTTTCTATGTGGGATCAACAAAAAAGCTTTGAGAGCTCATAAGAGACTCTAGCAAAACTGCAAGATCCCAGTCCGATAGAGAAAATTCCATTGTGGTTTCTTATAATAATAAACAAATGGAAAAGAAATTTGAAAAACTTTAGAGTAACACAAAAACCCGTGAAGTACTCAGAAAAAACCCAACACAATGTATGCAAGATCTATACTAAAAACTGCAGAAACGCTCATGAAAGAAATCAGGGATGACCTAAATACATGGAGAGGAATCCCGCGTTCATGGATTCAAAACACAATGTTGTGAAATGGTTCAATTTCCAAATTGCTCTATGGGTTCCACGCAATCCAAATGAAAACCTCAGCAAACATTTTTATAGAAATTCACAAGTGGATTCTAAAAATTATAAAGACAATCAAAGATACTAGGACAGCCAAAGGCACTTTGAAAAAGAAGGAAAAAGTTGGAGGCCTCATATTGAGTGATTTCGAGACTTAATAGAAAGTTACTAATGAAGCCAGTGTGGCATCGGCCAAAGAAGAGAGGGTTCAGAAAGACACCCAAACCTATACAGTCAATTGGTTTTTGACAAATGTGCAAAGGCAACTCCATGGGAAAAGGATGGTCTTTTCAAGAAACGGTGGTGGCACAACCCATACGCAAAAAAAATAAATCTCAACTCATATCTTGCATCAGATACAAAATTTAAGCTGAAATGATTCAGAGGCCTATCAGAAAATCTACAACTAGAAAACTTCTTGAAGAAAACATATGAGAATATCTTGGGGATGTCTGCTTAGGCAACGATTGTTTCATTACAACACCAAAGACACAATCCTTAAAAGAAAAGCTGATATGACACTTCACCAAGTCGAAAACTTCTGATCTTTGAAAGACGCTGTAAAGAAAATGACATGACAAGCCACAGTCTGCGAAAAAATATTTGCAAAACACATATCTGAGTCCAGGATACAGACAGAACTCTTAAAACTCAATAAGAAGAAAACAACACAATTTTTCTGAATGGGCAAAAGATTGGAACAGACACAAATCACAGATAGACGGTCGGCAAACGAGAACATGAGAAGATGCTCAGCATCATCAGTCATTAGGAACACGCAGACACAACCACAACGAGATACCACCACACATTCGTTAGATGAAAGTAAGGAAACAAAACACAGAAGACCTGACGACGCCAAACGACAGTGAAAATGGAGAAACGCCTGGAATTCTCATACGTTGCTTGTGGGAATGCCAAATGGTACAGGCATTTTGGAAGACAATTGGGCAGTGGCTTACAAAGGGAAACATTCCGGTACCATACAACCCAGCAAGGCCGCCTTTAAGGATTTATCAACAAAGAAGTGGAAACATGTCCAGGGGCCTGGACACGAATGTTTAGAACCACATTTCATGATCACCAGAAACTGGAAACCACCAAAATAGCCTTCAACTGGCAAATGGATCAACAAGGCATGCATAGGTATATCCATAGGATGGAATAGTACACAGCAAGAAAAGGAAGAACCTCCTCATATAGGCAACACCACGGATGAATCTTGAATAAATTTTGCTACGTGAAACACAGCAGACTCAAAAGTCTGTGAATTCCATTTACAGGAGGTTCGGGAAAGAGAAACACTATGGGGATAGTACAACTCAGTGGATGCCAGGGGCAGCAGGTATGGGGACATATTGACTGCAAAAGACCGTCAGAGAATTTGGGGGCTGACGGAACTGTTCTGAATTTGAATTATGGTCGTGGTTACAGGACTATCTGTGCTTGCCCACACTCATAGAATCGGGTGCTTAAAAAAGGTGAATTTTACCGTATGTCGAAAAAAAAAAGGAGTCCTGCCGTGGCTCCCAGGTTCCTGGTCCCAAGACTCAATTTCTCCACCTGACGTTCCGAGCCTTTTCCGTCCGGCCAGTGCCAAGGAGGCCACTTCATTTCCCATCCACTTTCTGCTCCATTTACAACTGTCTCGTCACCATCTCGTCAACAGTCCGCACACTTTCGGGCATCCCTGCCTTTTGGCAAGCTGTGCCCCTCACCTGCAATGCCCTCCCCTCTGCCCTCGCCCACCCAAACCCTCTCCACCGCGGTCCTCTCTGAACTCTCCGTTCCCTCTCTGAGTCTGTGCTGCACAGAGCGGTCAGGCCCCTCTCTCAGTGTTCACCAGCCTCTGGCGGGAGTTATTCTGACTTCAGGCTCCTCATCACCACCAGCACAGGACGGAGCCTTACTCACCACTGCGCACAGCGCTCAAAATACTGCATGCGCGACCTGGCACACAGGAGGCCCTGGACACAGGGCACCCAGTCGGGAGAGTGACACTGAGCCCCAGTGGAGGCACCACAGGAGCTGAATCAGGGTCTGAAGGGCTAAGGAGGCAGCTTCGAGGGAGGGCAGGCCATGAGGACCAGGGCGGTGGAGGAAGAGTGGAAGGTGCGGAGGTCCGGGAGGGACAAGGGGACCGCCCACAGCGCGGTGTCCTGGCTCCCCCGGGCCCACATACCTTGCCCTCGTGGGAGCGCTCAGCCTTGCTAACCGACCAGGCCTTGATGAGCAGCAGCACGAAGAGAGGCACCAGGAAGCCGGCGGCGGGTACAGCCACCACGATGCTGCGCTGGAGCTAAGGAGCCGCGCCTTGAACCCTGCCCCCTGCTCCCGCACCTGGGCTCTCCCAGCCCTCCTCCTCACTCCCAAAGTGGGCCCCCAAAGTGGGCCCCCAGCCTGGTGGATACGTGATGATCTTGTCCAGACCGTAGGGCAGGTGGGTCGTGCGCACCAGGACCATCACACAGGCGACCAGCACGGCGAGAGTGTATAGACACAGGGACAGGACCAGCAGCAGGTAAAGCCGGTAATTGCGGTGCCCGACACAGTTATTCACCCACCTGCTGTGGTGGTCAAAGTCCTGGGCGAGAGTGAGAGGGGGCGCCCTCCAGATCCTGACCGTGGCCCAGCCTCCAACGCCCCTAAACCTGAGGCACAATGTCGCTAGCGCTGGCGTTTCTGTGGTGAGAGCACTTTCGGGCTCTGTGGCTCAAGGTCACTTGACACGAGGCCTCTAGAGACAAGGCGCGCCTAGCCTTCTGTGGGACACTTCCTGCTGTACCCTCACCAGGACCTCTGTTTTGACATCCACTGAATAAGAGTAAGAATGACACAGCCCCCCGCACCCCCCAGCCTCCCTGGGTTGTAAGCAGGAGAGAAGACAGCACATTTGTAAACCTTGGCAGGCTAGACACAGGAGAGACAAGCTCTCAGAATCCAGAAGATTGTCGGGCCTGGAGCCCCAGAAGAGGACAGGCGGATCTCCCCAGGCCAGATCTGCAGCCGGCCATAGGCCCCCTGGGCATCTAGTGTCAGTGAGGCCTGGGGTAGGACACGGGTGCCTTTCCTCCCCCTGGCCTGACAGGGCAAGCATAGATGTGGATGCACCTGTGCCTGTCAGCACCTGGGTGGGCAAGGGCCAGCCTCCCAGGACAGCAGCAGGCACAGACGCAGTGACCTGCATGAGTGACCAAGAGTGCCTGGGAGTTACTGCCACCCTTGGCCTTTTGTAGTCCTGGTAGTGTTTTCACACCTGCCACGGGCACCCGGAGTCAATGGGCCTCTTGGCCCAAGCCGAGTTCAGGGCAGGGCTGGGAGGGGCAGGGGGGCAGATGAGAGGGGTGCTCACCTCCACACAAATGTTGCACCGGGGGCAGTGGTGGGTCCGGGGCGGGCGGTGGAAGCGGCACTTTGGGCACCACTGCAGGTGGAAGGCCATGTGGTTCACCCACACCACAGGCATCATCATGGGGTCCAGTTCGTTGGAGCCTGGCATGGGAAGAGGATTGGGCAGCAGCAGGAGCCCTTCCATCACTCTGCTGCTGGCAGGGGTGGGGGCAGCCCCGCAGCATCACACGGCTCCAGGAAGGGTGGGGAGGAGCTGGGCATGGGAATCACCGGTCCCCACTCGGCTGGCTGACCGAACTGGGAGACGCTGGCAGCCCAAGGGAAGGTAATTTGCAGCCAGAGGAGCTCTGTTAGGACGCAGGCCTTCGCAACTGGGACTGATGCTTTCAGGAGTGTGTGCAGTGGGAAGGAAGAAGAGAACTGAGTGGTTGTCAATACCGGGCTTCTCTCCCTGGTCTGCCCCGCCCTCCCCTCCAGGGTAACTGGAAACCTCCAGAATTCTCTTTCCCACATCTTGGCGGATTGGGTCAGGAAGCAAAGAAGCAGGGCCCAAGCAGGTGAGGAGGGGGGAGAAGGGGTCTTGAGGCCCGGGAGGGGAGTGGGGAGCACGTTAGGAATCATCCGTGCAGGCAGGAGCCTTTCGGCTGCTACCTCCTTCTCCCAGGGGCCGAGAACTCACCTTGATGTAGGATGCCAGGGTCTGACCCATTGAGGGCGATGAGACTGCAGAAGCTGAGTACGAAGAGGGGGCCCGTGACAGGATAGACCCACTCGCCGTTCTGGAGCAGCCATCTGCAACTGAGACCAGAGCAGGACTCAGCCCTGATCTGCGGGAGGCCCTGAGCTCCCCCCAGGACTCAGTCCACCTGGTCAGGACTCACAGACCTTCAAGCCTGCCATCAATATCCAGGCTAGTGACAGATCCATAGAAGCTCCACCAGATGTCACCCAACACGACCCACCACCACCAGCTCCCAGGGGCACCAAGCACTCTATGCCTTGGTGCCTTTGCGCGTTCGTGCCCTCTCTGCCTACAATAGCCTCCCTTCCATGGCCCCTCTTCTGCACTTCCCCTGCTCCATGTTATC